>NW_012155507.1:3243206-3257567 GCF_000956105.1 Propithecus coquereli | reverse complement strand
CTCGAACTCCTGAGCTCAAACAATCCACCCGCCTCGGCCTCCCAGAGAGCTAGGATTACAGGCGTGAGCCACCGCGCCTGGCCCAATAAGCTGTCATTTTAATTTTCCTGAGGAAATTCATAGAATATTTTAAAAGATATCTAATAAGGTTATTTATGATCAAGAAAGCCTCATATTTAAAACTCTCCTTTTTGTCAAGCATATGCTTCTAAGAATCAGTTTAAGCTAGATATGTATAAATGTGTTTAGTAATTCTTAACAACTTCAAGTAAATCTTTTTAGAGTAACTTCAAAACACATATGATTACTATAATAGTCAGTGTTTTAGGTAAGTTAGATATGTAGCTCATCCGATGGCCTGAGAAAGATCTTTAAAAAATGGTTTGTACAGAATGTACATTGTAAGCTAACCTGAAAATGAATTGTACTTGATAAAATTGTCCACTTGTATATGTTTGCATAATGTGATAGAATGATATTGAGAAGGGAAGGGAATTAACATTTCACTTAGAGTTGAGACGGTAGCCACAGGAATAGGTACAGCTTACTGGTTATGAGTGGGTGGAAACAACTGGCCACTCAAAGCCAAGAGGGTAGATATTAGAAATACCAATTAGCAAGTAGAAATATTGTCAAGAGAAGTGATTAAAAAGCATATAAAATCACCTGAGGAAGTTAACAATGATGGGAGAACAGTGGAGATTGCATGTTGATATTTAATTGCATCCTTGCCATAACTTTCACCTTCACTTTCACACTCCACAATTTCTCAGATTTCTCTCAGGAGCACAGCCTGTCTAGACACAGCCCAAGATATGATAGGAGGTTACCAGGCCAGAAATGGTAGGCTTAGTGCATCGAGTCCTCTGGTCTAGTAACCATAAATCACTACGATGTTAATGACATTAGAGATGACGCATTGTTTCATTAGTCATCTCTGCGACCACAATAGGCAAACACTAGATTATTACTCCATTCTGTAGACCAGGTAGATTTATACTAGGTGGAATTGCACACTGAATCATCCGGGAAGAGGTAGTATGTTTTATTTGTGTCACATTCCTGAATTCTAAGCCCTATTGTGCCACTTGTGGTTGCCATGTGTAGTTTTTTTTAACTTTCCTGAAACAAATTCTTAATTTGCAAAATAGAAATAAATAATAATGCTTATATTACAGAGTTATCAGGAGTAAAGGAGATAATTCATGTAACACACTAAATATAGCACTTTGCTCATAGCAAGTATTTAATACATGTTAGATTATATATTGAAAACTAATACATTTTATATATTCACTGAAACTTGTATGTTTAGAGTGAAGTAAGAAAGATGGCAGAATAAGAATCCCTGGACTTTCCTTCCCCTCACAAACACACTTATTCAACAAAAAAAACACTGACAGATTTCATTTGTGAAAAATTCAGAAACTAGGTGAGAAGCTCCTGTACCCTGGGTGAGAACAAAACCAGGCACATCAAAGCAAGTTAAGAAATTTGAGATATCTTCTCACACCTTGGCACAGCATTATATAATCTAGAGGAAAATTCCCAGGTTTTAGCATCTCCGTGGAAAGGGAAAAATTGAACCATGAATATAATACCCCAACTTTTGAGGAAACTGCTCAGAAGACTAGCTTCTCTCTTGAACATTTCAGTTGGTTTTTTGAAAAGATGAAATTGATAAACCTTTACTTAGATTAACTAGAAAAAAAAAAGAGATAAGGCCCAAATAAAATCAGAAACAAAATATGGAGACATAACAATTAACATAACAAAAATACAAAGGATCATTAGAAACTATTATAAACAACTATATGCCAATAAATTGGAAATTCAAAAGAAATGGATACATTCCTGGTCACATACTACTTACTAAGCTTGAACCATAAAGAATTAGAAAACCTGAACAGATCAATGACTGGTAACAAGATCAAAGTGGTAATAAAAAGTCTCCCATCACAAAATAGTTTAGGATTTGAAGCCTTCATTGATGAATTCTACTGAACATTTAAAGAACTAATAATAATTCTAGCGAAACAATTCCAAAAAATTGGAGAGGACAGAGTTCTTCAAAATTTCTGCTATAAAGTCAGCATTACCCTAATACCAAATCAGACAAGAACACAGCCAAAAAAAAATTATATGCCACTATCCATAATGAACATAGATACGAAAATCCTCAACAAAATACTAGCAAACTGAATACAACAACATATTAAAAAGAACATTCACCATAATCAAGTGGGATGCATCCCAGCGATGAAAAGATGGATCAACATATGGAAATCAAGAAAAGTGATACATCACAATCAAGGGAAACAACCACATGATCATTTCAAGAGATGCTGAAAAAACATTCAACAAAATTCAACATCCATTTGTAATAAAAACTCTCACAAACTAGGTAGAGAAATAACATATCTCAAAACAATAAAGGCCATATATTAAAAACCTATAGCTAACATCATACTGAATGGGGAAAAATTTAAAGCCTTTCTTCTAAAATATGGAACAAGATAAGGACGCCTACTTTCACCGATTTTATTCAACATAGTACCAGAAGTTCTAGCTAGAACAATTAGGTAAGTAAAAGAAATAAAGGAAATCCAAAGTGGAAAGGAAGAAGTCAAATTATCCTTGTTCACAAATGACATGATATTATATTTAGAAAAGCCTAAAGACTACACCAAAAAAACTGTTATAACTGAAAAATTAAGTAAAGTTTCAGAGTACAAATCAACATACAAAAATCAGTAGCATTTACATACATCAACAGTGAACAATCTAAAAAAGAAATTGAAAAAGCAATCCCATTTAAAATAGCTAAAATTTTTTTTAAAAAACCCAGGAAAAAAATTAATCAAATAACTTAAAGATCTTTACAAGGAATATTATAAAACACTGATGAAAGACATTGAAGAGGACATATGAAATTTAAATATATTCCATGCTTATGGATTGGAAGAATTAACATTTTTAAAATGTTAGTATTACCCAAAGAAATCTATAGATTCAATACAATCCCTATCAAAATACCAACGATGTTCTTCACAGGAATAGGAAAAATACTTAAAATTTGTGTGAAACCACAGAAGACCACATATAGTCAAAGCACTCCTGAACAAGAAGAACAAAGCTGGAGGCATCACACTACCTTACTTCAAAATATACTATAAATTCATAGCAACCAAAAAAGCGTAGTGCTGGCATAAAAACATACATGTAGACCAACAGAATGGAATAGAGATCCCAGAAATAAATCAACTCATTTAAAGCCAACTCCGTTTTTTGTTTGTTTTGTTTTGTTTTTGTTTTTTTAGAAAGTCACCAAAAACATACATTTGGGAAAGACAGTCTTTTCAATAAATAGTCCTGGGAAAACTGGATAATCATATGCAGAAGAATGAAGCTTGACTCTTATCTCTCACTATGTACAAAAATCAAATAAAAATGGATTAGACTTAAATGTAAGACCTGAAACTATGAAACTACTCAAATAGAACATTGTGTATACACTTTAGGACATTGGTCTGGGCAAAGATTTTTGGGGGTAAGATCTCAAAATCATAGGCAACAGAAGCAAAAACAAACAAGTCAGATTATATCAAGCTAAAAAGCTTCTGCACAGTGAAGAAATCAATCAACAGAGTGAAGAGACAATCTACAGAGTGGGAGAAAATATTTTCAAAGTATCCATCCAACAAGAGATTAATAACTAGTATAGATAAGGATCTCTAACAAAATGATGGTAAAAAAAAACAACAATAACCCAATTTAAAAATTAGCAAAAGATCTGAACAGACACTTCTCTAAAGAAGATATACAAATGGCAAAGAGGTGTATGAAGAAATGCTCAACATCACTAATCTTCAGGGAAATACACGTCAAAACCACAATGAGAAATCATTTCATCCCAGTTAAAATTGCATTTACCAAAAAGAAAAAATATCAAATGTTGGAGAGGATGCAGAGAAAGGGAACACTTATACTCTGCTGGTGGGAATGTAAATTAGTACAGCCACTATGGAAAACAGTATGGAGGTTCATCAAAAAAACTAAATATAGAACTACCATATTATCCAGCAATTCCATTACTGGGCACATAGCCAAAAGAAAGGAAATGAGTATTTGGAAGATATTTCTGCACTCCCATGTTTATTGCAGCACTATTCACAATAGCCAAGATACAGAATTAACCTAAGTGTTCATCAATGGATGAAATGGATAAAGAAAATGTGGTACATACATACAAAGAAATATTATTCAGCCATAAAGTGAATGAAATCCTGTCTGGGTAATTTCAGCATTAACGAGAGCAACATGAATGGAGCTTATGGCCATTATGTTAAGTGAAATAAGCCAGGCAAAGAAAGTCAAATATCACATGTTCTCACTTATATGTGAGAGATAAAAAAAAAAAAAGTGTATCTCATGGAGGTAGAGAGTAGATTGGTGATTACCAGAGGCTATGAATGGTAGGGGAAAGGGGGATGTGATGAGAGGTTAATGGGTACAAAAATACTGTTAGAAGGAATAAGATCTATTGTTCCATAGCACAGTTAGGGTGACTATAGTTAATAATTTATTGAAAAGATCAAAATAGCTAGAAGAGAAGAATTAGAATATTCCCAATATAAATATAAATGTTTGACGTGATGAATATTTCAATTACCCTGATCATTACACATTGTTTGCCTGTATCAAAATATCACAGGTGCCTCCAATATATATACACAGTTATTATATATCAACCAAAAAAAAGTCAAACTCACGGAAAATGGAGAGTAGAATGGTGCTTTGCCAGGGGTTTAGGGAGGTGGAAATGGAGAGTTAAAATTCATGTATAATTTATTATGCAAGATGAAGTTCTAGAGATCTGCCATACAACATCATGTCTATAGTTAACTACACCGTATTGTAGTCTTAAAAATTTTGTAAAGAATAGATCTCATACAATAAAACCTAAAGTCCTGTATGTACAATATTGTTTCTGAGCTTATTTGCTTAAAATAAACAAACCTATATAGTAACCCTTTGAGCATAAGTATATAGATAATTACAGATTATAATCATCAATAAATGATTATTTGTATAATTTTAGCATTAACTCAGTATGCTTTCCTCATATATTTCTCTAGTTCTATTGAGAAACAGAATAGTATATTGGTTAAAAGATGGCTTAGAATTAGCCTATTTGAACAATCCAAATCCACCACTTAGCTGTCTAGGTTTGGACCATTATTTAGTCTTTAAATGCCTCAATTTCCTTATCTATACAAAAGAAGATATTATTATTACTAATAAGCGAGATAATATGTGTAATGTGCCCCACTCATAGTAAGTTATTAATGAGTAGTAGTTATTATTACTCTTCCCTCAGCAAGGCTGTATGTATTAATTTTCTATTGCTTGCATTACAAATTACTACAACGTTAGCAACTTAAAATAAATTTGTTTTCTATTTGTTCTGTAGGTTACAAGTCTGACAAGGGTCTCACTGGGCTAAAATCAAGGTGCTGGTAAGGCTGTATTATTTTCTGGAGCCTCTAGAGGAGAATCTATTCCCACATCTAGTCAGGACTTACAAATAAAATGTATTGGTCATTGTGAAGAAGTAAAAGTGCACCACAGTTATTTAAGGCAATGATAAAAGATGTGGACTCTCTACTTTAGAACGATCACATAGTGAATATATAAATAGTAAGAGCTATAACATATTGAATTTGTTTTCTTAAATTTATATTTATTTATAATTCCTCTCAAATATTATGACATAATAAATGAATGTTTGTAATCTAATATTAATTTGGGAGATAAGTCCAATATAATTGAAATATATGCAATCAATTTCTTTACACTATGGGCCAAAAATTCTTTAATTGTAATACAGAGCTTATTTCATCTCTTTCATACAATTTTCTACGTAATTCTACAAATCAAACATTGATTATTGTAGGCATAACTCTTACAAATATACTTAAGATGATCTTAGAATAAATGTGTGAGGTTTTACAAATGAATATTTCATTTTTTAATTTTTTAAAAAATTTTAATTGACAAATAATAACTGTACGTATTCATGGGGTACATAGTGATGTGTAATTAATTTAATGACTGTTATTAGTCAGGGTTCTCCAGAGAAACAAAACTGATAAGAGATTAGATAGATAGGTTTATTAAGAGTAATTGACTCACATGTTTACGGAGTTTGAGAAGTCTATCTGCCTGTGGTGTAATGTAGTCTGAGTCTGAAGGCCTGAGAACCAACGAAGTTGATGACATAAGTCCTCGTTAGAGGGAAGGAAAAGATGAGATGAGATGAGATGACTCAGCTCAATCAGCAAGACAGGAAAAAAAGGAGTAAATTCCTCCTTCCTCTGCCTTTTGTTCCATTCATGCCATCAACTGATTGGATGATGCCCAACCAGATTGGGGAGGGCGATCTACTTTATTGAGTCCACCAATTCAAATGCTAATTATCATCCAGAAACACACTCACAGACATACCCCCAAACAGTGTTTAATCTGGGCACTCTGTGAGTCACTCGGATTAACATATAAAATTAACCATCACAATGATCAATTCCATTTAAACATTGAGAGAATAGTTATCATTTCTCAGACATTTCTTTGGGTGTTGAGAATTCAACAACATAACAAAGAAGGCAAGCTCTTTTCCCTGTGCAAATTTCCCCATTATGGAAGGCAGATAAATAAACAGGTCATTTGGGTTCAAAGTGTTATGGATGCTGATAGAAGTATGCACTAGCTGCAGTAGGAACAAATGGCTAATCCAGCTTTTGTGTGGTAGATCAGGTAATTTTGAATGGCAGAGGTAAAGTCAAGTCTGTTATAAACAATAGTTAGATTGTTAGGTTGGCTGTTTACACAACTGAAGTAAAATAGCCATGGCTAACTATATTTTATTCAAAAATTGGATAGTGCTTATATAATGTATATATTAGAAAAAGGAATTTTCGATGGTTGTTATATGATTCCCCATTACTTGAAAGAAAGGGAACTAACACACATGCAAAACAAACAAACAAGTAAAACATTAGTCTCCTATGTATCGATTAATAACATCCATCAATTACTGAAGATAGAAATAAAATTAAACTTCTGTATTTCAGGGATTCAGAGGAAAAAAGCATGTGCAAATGTCTGTGGGGTACATGATAAAAACCACAAGAACTGTACATATTAAAATTGAACTGCCATTTTCAAAATGTAATGGAATAAACACACCTGAGTTAACTCAAAAGACTAAATTTATGATTTATAGACAGAACTTGTTAAATTTTTTGGCACAGCTGCCTATTACGTTTTCTGCAACAGCACTTTTAATTTTAAACTCCTCTCTTATAATAACCCAACATAGTTTGTGTACAAACATTGTTTTTGTTAATGCTGTTGTTTTGCAGAGGGTTAAAACTCTTTGACTGTTAATATCTCCATTCATTTAAAAGTCAAATTACTGTGGAGATGAGAGGAAAAGACATTTTTTAATGGAGCATAGCTTCTTGGGCAATGATTGTGCAGAATCATAATATCAAGATTGTACTCACTGGCTGAATATAGTAATTTTTTGGCCAGGTTATGTCTTGAAATTATTCTTACTAAAGTGACTGTATAAATTTCCATTCCATTTCAATACTTTACATGAACATGAAGGCCTAATGCAAAGTCTAACTCTTAAAAAAGAAAACTGTAATACTCTGCATATTATAGGGATTGAAATAAATTTGGCTGAAGGTTTCAGGCATTAATTTTAAATATTTTTTTTTGTGAATGTTATCTATAAAAGCATACTTTCCAAATCCCTCCTGGGTGATTATCAGTGAATTGTTTAAAATTCCCATTGTAATTTCCTTTCAGATCAGCTAACTGTCCATTCAGTCACTTTTAGCCTGAGCCCTTGGGCCAATATCACATTGTAATTCATGTAACTACCCTTGGCACATTTAGAGCCACACTTTCACTGTTGTTCAATGAAGCCTTCTGCTCTGTGTGATAACCAAGTTAAATTTTCATAATCAATGAACAGTGGGATAGAATTAGCTGGTAGTAGAACTAGTTATGAACACTGGCAAGGGCAGGTAGTCAAAAATATCATTCATTTTCATGCTCTTATGGGTTTCTAAAAGCACATTATTTTTATGTATCACTTTGTGATATATGCTGTTAGAGAAATGTTAGTAGGCTAACCCAAAGGACAATCTTTCATGCACGCATGCATCTATCCAACACTTATTGAGCACTTACTCTGTGTCAGACAATGTATTAAACATGGATGGATAAAAATATATTGACAGATAGTTGTGATTTAATTCAGTAGTATTATTAATATGGTGGTGGAATAAACCACTTTCTATGAAAATACAGAGGAGAAAATAAAATTATATTGGCTGAGGGGCTAGCATGAGAAACATATATACATTTGGAGAGATAAACTAGGCCATATTAGGAAAGGCCCTGTTAATTGCACTGTGGAGATTGAAATTCTGTTTGAAATAAGTATCTGCTCTGAAGGTGGCAGTCAGGGTTTCGTTGCTAAAGAGTAGTAATGAGACACAAAATGGCAATGCTTACAAATGTATGATTTATTGCAGAAATATAATACAATATAGTGACCACATTACAGTTAATAAATGAATCACAGCCAAAGACTGGCTCACATCATCATGTCTGGAAAGACTACACACAAGTTTCATTTGTGCTCCAATTTAAGCTCCATTCTTGCTATGTAAGCAACCCTGATGACAGAGGCCCCGGGGGCCTCACTGAGACCAGATGTAAGTCATCAATCTCACTGTTAAGAACAAGCAATGCTGACTCGCAGAGACAAACCTCTATAAAACTCCTTGTATCTACCATGGCAAAAAAATCCATGTCTTGATCAGGGATCTGGTGCCAGACAGGTACATTTTTTATTTCAGTAGAAGAGCCTAAACAAATACCAAACCTGCTGGAATTAACTCATACAACAAGGTATGCAATGGAGAATTCTAGGCTTAGGATGAAAAAATAATCACAGTAGATATCCTCTGACTTTGCATTGCATTTTTAATATAAATTAAAATGGGGAAGTGAGAATTTCCCTGGGAACTTTCTTTTGTGGTGAATATTCTAGGAGTGACAAAAAGAGAAATATATCTAGAGAGTTTCTTCCTTATTTGAAACAGATTTAAAACCAATATTATTATGGGCACGTAGTTAGAAATGTCACTTTAAAATTAAAATTATTTTAACATTTTAGAATTTAAGCATGTGGTTAACTACAATTAAAAGAAATGAATAATATTTTTTAATACTAACAAATAATTTCTCCTGTTCCATCCAGTATAGTACAAGAGGTATTAGTTGACCATTTTTTATGGCTGAGTAGTACTCCATGGTATACATATACAACATTTTATTAATCCACTCATATATATATATATTGATAGGCACTTGAGTTATTTCACATCTTTGCAATTGTGAATTGTGCTGCTATAAACATTTGGGTGCAGATGTCTTTTTTATAAAAGGTTTTTTTTCCTTTGGATAAATACCCAGTTGTGGGATTGCTGGAACAAATGGTAGGTCTACTTTTAGTTTTTTGAAGTATCTCCATGTACTTTCCAGAGAGGTTGTACTAGGTTGCAGTCCCACCAACAATGTATAAGTGTTCCAATCTCTCAGCATCCATGCCAGCATTTGTTGTTTTGGGATTTTTTTGATAAAAGCCATTCTCACTGGAGTTAGATGATATCTCATTGTGGTTTAGATATGCGTTTCCCCGATGATCAGAGATACTGAGCATTCTTTCATGTGTTTGCTGGCCATTAGTCTGTCTACTTTTGAAAAGTTTCTGTTCTTTTGTCCACATTTTTTTTTTTTTGAGACAGAATCTCACTGTGTTGCCCGGGCTAGAGTGCCATGGCGTCAGCTTAGCTCACAGCAACCTCAGACTCCTGGGCTCAAGCGATCCGCCTGCCTCAGCCTCCCCAGTAGCTGGGACTACAGGCATGCGCCACCATGCCCGGCTGATTTTTTTTTCTATATATTTTTAGTTGTCCCATTAATTTTTTTTTTTTTTTTAGTAGAGACGGGGTCTCACTCTTGCTCAGGCTGGTTTCGAACTCCTGAGCTCAAACAATCCGCCCGCCTCGGCCTCCCAGAGAGCTAGGATTACAGGCGTGAGCCACCGCGCCCAGCCTTGTCCATTTTTTAATGGGATTGTTTGATTTTTTTCTTGCTGATTTGCTTGAGTTGTTTGTAGATTCTGGTTATCAGCCCTTTATTGGATGTATAGCATGCACGTATTTTCTTCCTTCTGTAGGTTGTCTATTCACTCTATTGATTATTTCCTTGGCTGTGCAGAAGCATTTTACTTTGATCAAGTTCCATTTATTTATTTTTGTTGTTGCTGTGATTGCTTTTGGAGTCCTGTTCATAAATTCTTTTCCTAGGCTGATGTCTATAAGAGTTTTTCCAACATTTTCTTCTAGAATACTTATAGTTTCATGCCTTACATTTAAGTCTATTATCCATCGTGAATTAATTTTTGTGAGCGGTGAGAGGTGTGGATCTTGTTTCAGTCTTCTACATGTGGCTATCCAATTTTCCCAGCACCATTCTTCTAAGTGAAATATCACAAGAATGGAAAAACAAATACCACGTGTACTCACCATTAAATTGGAACTACTTGACAAACACTTATGTGCACATATGGAAATAAAATTCATCAGAAATCAGGCAGGTGGGAGGGGAAGGAGGGGATGAGTAAATTCACACCTAATGGGTACAATGCACACTATCTGGATCATGGTCACACTTATAACTTTGACTCAATCTGTAGAAAAGCAATTTATGTAACCAAAGCCTTTGTAATCCCATAATACTCTGAAATATAAAAAGAAAGTGAAAAAAAAATTAAACAAGTGTTATAGAACTCTATTGGAGATGATTGGAGAAAAGGAGAAAAGGAGAAAAGGACACTCTCCGCCCTCAAATTCACTACTCTAACATAACCTTGGTTTTAATTTTGATGTATTTTCTTCACTTCTCTGTCTATAACTTTATTCTAATTAGAATGTATATATAACTTGAGTTTTTTTTCACTTTATGTTGTATTGACATTTTGCATGTTGAGATGTGCTCTATTGTCATCTTAACTTTTTTTTACCTTTTTTAATTTTTTAAAAATCTTTTTGCTCTGTTACTCCAGCTAGAGTGCAGTGGCCTCATCACAGCTCACTGCAACCTCAAACTCCTGGGCTCATGCAATTCTCCTGCCTCAGCCTCCCGAGTACCTGGGAGTACATGCACATGCCACTACGTCAGGCTAATTTTTCTAGTTTTTGTAGAGATGGGGATTTTGCTCTTGCTCAGGATGATCCTGAACTCCTGGTCTCAAGCAATTCTCCCGCCTGGGCCTGCCAGAGTGCTAGGATTACAGGCGTGAGCCACTGTGCCCAGCCTTTTTTCTTTCTTTTTTTTTTTTTTAAGCATCTAAGTGTTAATTTGTCAGTCTTTAACATCTTTTTAAAACAAAATTACAAAAGGCTTACATAGCACTAACAATTTTTAAATATAGAAGTCTCAAGTAGAAAAGGAAAATTTCTCCCTCTGCCTTCATTTGCCTTGCTAAATTCTCACTTTCTTAAGGTAGCTATGAACAGCTTAAGAGTCTACCAAAAAATGGAATTGCCAGGTGCGATGGTGTGCACTGTAGTCCCAGCTACTTGAGACGCTGGGGCGGGAGGAGTGCCTAAGCCCAGGAGTTCAAGGCTGCAGTGAGCTATGATTGTGTCACTGCACTCTAGCCTGGGTGACAGAGGGAGACTCCATCGCTTAAAAGAAAAAAAAAGGAATTATACTGTTTGTATATCCTGTTCTTCACCAATATGTGATGAGTTCCATCATATTGGGAATCACATTCTTTTTAATGGCTGTATTACATTCTGTTATATGGCAGAGTCATAGTTTATTTGCTTATTTCCTGATTGATGGGCATTGTGGTTATCACCAGTTTTTTCTATTATAAATAATTCTTTGATTAATTTTAATATATATCCTTGTTTATTTGGGTAAATATTGCATTGGGACAGATTCCTGGATAAGCCTATGTACAGTATCATGGTGGACACTTCCAAATAGTCCATCTAAACAGCTGTATTAATGAATGTACTCAGCAATAGTGTCTTTGAAAATACCCATTTTTCCTTTGGCAAAGTATCATTTTTTTATAATGAGATATATTAGACACAAAACTGTAAAAATATAATATATGTATATGTTCCCTTCACCCACCTTAAGAAATAAAACATTATAAATGCAAAAAACAAAAAACAAATAACTTCTCTATCAGAATAGTATTAATTTTCTTTGCACTTTTATCATTCTTAGAATAAACCCAAATATTTTTATGATCTTCAAGATCCAGCATGTTCTGACCTTGACTTACCTATACTAGTGTTGTTGTACCCAATGACCCCTATTCTAACATTTTGTTGCCTATATATCTCTGATAGAAGTCTCAAGCACAATGTAACAAAGAAACTGAGAGTGGACATCCTTGTTTTGTTCCTGATCAAGGGAGGAAAACATTCAATCTTTCACAATTAAGTGTCATATTAGCTGAGGTTTTTTTCTTAGATGACCTTTAACAGTTTAGGAATTTTCTTCTGTTTCCAGCTTGTTGGGTATTTTTATCATGAAAGAATGTTGGATCACATTAAGGGATTTTCTATTGATTGATATCTATTTATATGATCATGTGGTCCTTGTTCTTTATTCCTGTCAACCCCAAGCCCCGGGCTACAGACTGGTACCAGCACATAGCCTGTTAGGAACAGGGCCGCACGGTAGGAGGTGAGAAGCAGGCGAGTAAGTGAAGCTTCATCTGTATTTACAGCTGCTCCCCATAACTTGCATCACTGCCTGAGCCTGAGCTCTGTCTCCCCCCACACCCACCCCCCATCGGTGGAAAAATTGTCTTCTGTGAAACTGGTCCCTGGTGCCAAAAATGTTGCAGAATGCTGCTTTATTCTATTAATATGCTATTTCTATTGATAGATTTTTTTTTATGGTGACCCAAACTTGCATTCTCCTGTGATAAATCCTAACCGATCACAGAATATAATCCTATTACACATTGCTGGATTTAGTTTGCCAATATTTTGTTGAGGATTTGTATATCTACATTTATAAAGGCTATTAATCTGTAGTTTTCATGTTATGCCTTTGTCTGGTGTTGGTATCAAGTTAATACTACCCTCATAGTATGAGTTGGGAAGTGTGCCTTCTTATTGAAATTTTTTTGAAGATCTTTTAAAGAATTGGTGTTAATTCTTTAACTGCTTTTCAGAATTTACCTGTGAACTGATTTAGTGTTGGAGTGGGTTCAGGGAAATTGCTGGAAGTTTTACTTTGTTTTGTTGTTTTTTAAATTACTAATTCTATTCCTTTATTTGTTGTAGGTCTAGTCCTATTTTCTTTTCTTTTTTTTTTTTTTTAGAGAGTAGGGAGAGCACAATCTGTATTATTGGTCAGTGGGGTTGATGAGCACATACACAGGGTACCCCTCCCCCAGTTGACTGCCATGGCAGAGACTGTTAAATATCTCTGAATACCCCTCTTCCCTTTCTTTAGTAATAGACCCTCCAGATTTCAGCTAGACACTTGGCTAACTAGAATAAAGATTACGTTCCCCAGCCACCCTTGCAGCTAGGTGTGACAACGTGATTAAATCCAAGCAGAAATGATGTATGCTGCTTCAAGGTAATGTCTTTGAAAGGGAAAGATGTGTCCTCCCCTTCCTACTTTGGCCCTCTCAATGGCTGGAATGTAGACCTGATGTCTGGAGCTAGGGCAGCCACCTTGGGTCGCAAGCTGGGTGTCACATGTTATGGATGGCAGAGCCACAGATGGAAGGAAGGTAGGTTCCTGACCTTGTTGAGCCACCAAGCCGTAGACCACCTACACAGGTTTCTACTTTCATTAAAAGTAAATTCTTATCATATTCCAGCCACTGTATTTAGGAGTCTCTTTTTTAAAGTGGCTTAATCTAGATCTTACCTAATATGTCTACTTTCCCTGCAGTTTCATAGTCTAATGATTGATGTTGCTCTAGAATATGTCACATTGCTTTTTCCAGTCTCTTTTTGGTCACAGTCCTAATAACAGTGGAAAAGCCCTCAGTTTTAGAAAATGTGCTCAAGAGAAATGACCTCTCCCCCTCATCCCCATCTAGCTAAGCTTCTGAACAGACCGAGTTTTTTTTTTTTTCTTTTATTTCAACATATTATGGGGGTACAGATGTTTAGGTTACGTATGTTGCCCTTGGTCCCCTCCCCCAAGTCCGAGTTTCAAATA
>NW_012155507.1:3236189-3239776 GCF_000956105.1 Propithecus coquereli | reverse complement strand
AGAAATTTTCTCTTTGTCTTTGTGTTTTGACAGTTTGCTTATGATGTATTCAGGTGTGCATCTCTTTAATTTTATCCTAATTAGAGTTCATTAAACTTAATGGATATGTAGATTGATTTTTTATCATATTTGGGAAAGTTTCAACCATTATTTATTCTAATATTTTATGTGCCACTTCCTTATGTCTCCTCTCCTTCTGGAACTCCCATTATGACTAGGTCGGTATGCTTGATGGTGTCTGACAGGTCTCTAAGGCTCTGTTCATTTTTATTCTTTCTGTCATCTTTCTATTCCTCAGGTCAAATAATTTCATTTGACCTATTTCAAGTTCACTGATTTGTTTTTTTGATTGCTCATATCTTCTGTTAAGCCCCTCTAGTGAATTTTTCATTTTAGTTATTATATTTTTTCAAATACAAAATGGAAAACTAACAATAGAGAAAAATCAGTGAAATTCAAAGTTAGTTCATTGAAAAGATCAATAATATTGGAAAACCATTGGCTAGATTGACCAGAAATAAAGAAATATGACTAAAATTAGGAATGAAGAGGGAGACATTACCACTGACCTTACAGAAGTAAAAAAAGATTGAAAATACTGTGAAAAACTATATGCTAAAAAACTAAATAACTTACATGCGAAAATCAATTAATGTAATATATTTATATAAGAAATGAAAAAAAACACATAATCATCTCAGGGGATGCACAAAAGCCATTTAACAAATTTGACATCCTTCATGGTTTAAAAAAGAAAGGAAGGAAGGAAGGAAGGAAGGAAGGAAGGAAGGAAGGAAGGAAGGAAGGAAGGAAGCTAGCTCTTAACAAATAAAATAGAAGAGAACTGCTTCAATCCGATAAAGGGACCCTATGGGGAATTCACAGTTAACATCATACTTAATGGTGAAAGACTGAATGAATGCTAATGAGGCAAGGATGTCTGCTGTCATTGACTTCTATCTAACGTTGTAGTGAAGGCTCTGGCCAGTACTGATTGTACAAGAAATATGAAATAAGAAAGAAAATGAAATAAAATTATTTAAAATGGAAATCTGATAAAGTAACAATATCTTAATTGCAGACAACATGAACATTTATGTAGGGAATATTAAGAAATTCTCTGTCTCTCTCTCTCCATAAGAATAAATGACTTCAGTAAGTTGATAGTGTACAGAATAAATACAGAAAAATCAATTTTATTTCTATATCCTAACAACAAACGATCCCAAATGAAATAAAGGAAACTATCCCATTAAAAATAATATCAAAATTAATAAAATACTTAGAAATAAAATTAACAAAGGCTATATAACACTTGATGTTGAACACCACAAAACACTGCTGAAAGAAAGTAAAGAATACATAAATTAATGAGACATACTCCATGTTCATTAATTGGAAGACCATATTATCAGATAGTAATATTCCCTATATTGATATATATATATATATATTTAATAACAACCCTATCAAAATCCTAGCTCTTTTCTTAATTAAAATGGAATAACAGACTCTAATGTTTATATAAAAATTTAAGGAACTCAGAATAGTCAAAACAATCTTGACAATGAAGAAGAAAGTTGAAGGACTTGTACTTCTTCATTTTAAAATGTACTACAGGGGTATAGCAGTCAAGATGGTGTAGTGGTGGCATAACAATAGACATACAGCAAGAGAATATATTTTAGAGTTCCAAATGAAACTGATTCATGGTCAATTTAGTTTGTCAAATATTTCAGTCAATTTAATTTGGAATGTATAGCCTTTTCAACAAATGATGTTGAAAAAATTGGATAGCCATATGCAAAAGAATGAATTTGGACCTATACCTCACTATACACAAGGAACAATTCAAAATGAATAGTAGATATAAATTGAAGAATGAAAACTGTAAGAGTTCTAGAAGAAAGCATATGAGTACATATTTATGACCTTATGTTAGCTGAAGATATGTGAGATCTGACACTAAGGACACAAGCAATAGAAGAAAACTTTAATAAGTTGGACTTTATTTATGTTGACAGTGTTTGAAATTCTTCAAAAGCAAATATTATTGATGTAATTCAATTCTCAAATTAGTTGATGCTATGCCTTAATCCCTCATGTTTATATGAAAATATGTGGGCTGTTCTTTTTGCATCAGAGCTATGAGAAGTTATTCAATATTAGATGACTATGACTAATATCAATTTTTCCATGAAAGCTCTATGACAAATGTAAAATACATTAAGAATATATAATGAAAGATCCTTTTTTAATTAGGATTATACAAAGATATATGTGAGCACATGGTATATATTCAGGACATTTTTCTTCTGTATTAAACTAAGAGAAACATTTTGAATTTTCAAAATAAATCATTTTGTCAATTGCTACTTAAGTAGGAAAAAACTGGCCAGTTATTTAAAATACTGACATCTCTACATTAAATTTGTTTCTCACTTATAGTAGAATGAAATAGAAATCTTGAGTATTATGTGATGTGACAGAGGACATAAACATTTTGAATGCTATTTGATGTGCTATAAATAAAAACATCTTCACAGATATCAGAGGAAAGTGAAGATACCTCCTGCCTGAAAGGTTGTATATGTATTCCAATCAATATGCACTAAATAATTAGCCTCAGTCTTTAAAATTGAAGAAAGCATTACTCTAATATCACTATATTAGACAAAATATAATGCTTCTTTAGTGCTTCTGACTGTATTTTGACCAAGGAGCAAAATGATTTACTTAGCCTAATTTGCTTAGGTTAACTAATTCGATTAATAAAACTAAAATGTTTTTTAATGTTTTAACACTCATGTAAAATGAAGAAATATTATATTACCCTGCCACTAATGTTAAGCTATCTTATTGTGTCCAAGATTGTGGTTAACAGATGAAAATAATGTACTATTTGGTAACACATTGGAATAGCTTCTCTAGTAATCTCTTATTCCTGAGGACTTAAACTTCCAATAAATTGCACAATATTGTTTTCATTAAAAAAAGAATTAAAAACAATTTTTGCCTCAAAATATTCCATAAACAAAGTGAAAAATACAATCTACTGATCTGAAGAAAATATTTATAAATTATATATCAGATAAATGACTTACAAGTCCAGAATATATAAAGAACTCTTACAATTCAATAATAAGAAATAAACCTTAAATAAATAATGGGCCAAAATTTAAATGGGCATTTCACTATGTAACATATCTGTATGGTGAATAAACACATGAAAAGGTATTCAACATAATTAATCATTAAGTAAATGCAAATTAAAACAACAATGAGATACCAATACATACCAACTAAAAAGGCGCTATTAAAAAAATGGACAATAGCATTGTGTTGGTGATGACATGCAGAAACTGGACCCTAATGCTCTGCTGGTGAGAGTGTACAACTGTGCAGCAAAGTTGGAAAACATGTAGGCAATGTTTAAAGAAGTTATTCATAAATTTACATAAAAAACAGCGATTTTACTCTAAATTGTGTACCTAAGAGAAAGGAAAAGTTGTTTCCACACAAAGAATGGTACATGACTGTTCACAACAGCATTGTTCATAATAGTCAAAAAAAAAAAAAAAAAAAAA
>NW_012155507.1:3234439-3235119 GCF_000956105.1 Propithecus coquereli | reverse complement strand
CTCGCTCTTGCTCAGGCTGGTTTCGAGCTACTGAGCTCAAACAATCCGCCCGCCTCGGCCTCCCAGAGAGCTAGGATTACAGGCGTGAGCCACTGCACCCGGCCTTTACTTGAATTCTTGGTAACTATTACTCAAACACAATAGAAGACTCACATTCTGATGTAATCAGAACAATAAGGAAACTATTAAAAATCAAAAACAGCATTCACAGTTCATTGCTTTATTCAGACATTTTTGTAAAATGTTTGAAAAACTATCAATGATTTTTCACATAGATCATTATGTCATAAATGTGTTTACAGATTATTGACATAATTCCATGTCAATGTGAGATATTTTTAAATCACCATAATAGAAAAGATAAACTTTCAAAACTCTAGAATTAATTGCTGTAACTAAAAGATGAAATGAATGACAGGTAAATCAATCATTCAAGAACAATATTCATTATGTGTTGATAATTGGATTTAATAAAAATAAAAGGTTTTTATTTGAAAAAGTAAAGCATTCAGTTTCTTAATACCATAGATGTAATTAGCAATGATTTTTATTGACAATAGTAATAATTTAACAAATATATTTGGGTATTTTTAAGCATTCTGATTTTAGTTATTAGCAATAAACATCATTTGAGTAATTACTGTGTACTAGGTGCTACACCTAATAGGATTTATATCTAT
>NW_012155507.1:3232020-3234389 GCF_000956105.1 Propithecus coquereli | reverse complement strand
TAAGGTAAGTTTATCATTTAAACAGAGGGGTTAAACAGAGATATACAAGCTCCATGTTTATTAGGTTATTGTGAATGGAGACAGGTAGTCTAGAGAGGTTTAAACAAAAGCTTTGCTTTTGGCCATCTGGGAAGCTGTCCTTTCTGGGAAGCTGTTTGTTCTGGAGGGCACTCCATTGTCAGCTCTCAGCCTATAGTTTTTAACAGATTCGCTTGTGCTTTACAAATCAAATCCAATTCTTTAGGTCTGAGAAACACGGCGCCTCGTGGGATACAGCCGCTACTGCCTTTCAGAGACGCCCTTCCGAGTGTAACAGCATTCGAAATGCAAACCAACACATTCACATATTCTTTCAGGACAAAGCTTTGTAAAACTCTTTAGACAAATCCTGTCCCAAAACACGTTTAATACTAATTCATGGAGCGACACATAATATTCCTTTATAACCATCTTTTATTTTTGTAAGGTCCGTAATGCTGTTCCATCTTTCATGCTTGATTTAAGTAATATGAAATTGCCCTCTTTCTTTATTCATCATGCAGCTAAAGAATTATTAATATTTTTGCTCTCTTGAAACAACTAACTTTTGTTTTCATTGATAAATTTCTGTTACTTATCTGTTCTCTATTTTATTAATTTCTGATGTAATCTTTATTATCTCCTTCCTTACTCTTACTTGGCTTTAATTTGTTCTTTTATTTTTTAGTTTTTTAACATGAACATTTTAAGTTCTTAAATGAATATCTTTTATCTTTCTTGGCATTAGTGTTTATAGTTATAAACTTCCCTCTATGCATTGCATTAGCTATCTCCCATAATTTTTGGTATGTCATATTTCATCTTCTTTCATCTCAAAGTATTTTCCATTTCCCTTGTGATTTCTTCTTTGATGCATTGGTAATTTAGAAATATATTGTTTAATTTTCACATATTTGTGAATTATCGAATATCCTTACTATTGATTTCTAATTTCATTCCATGCAATCAGAACATCTTAGTCGGTTGGGGCTAATGTAATGAAGGATCTTAGACTAGTAGCTTATAAACAACAGAAATTTATTTCTCAGTTCTGGAGTTTGGGAAGTCCAAGAGCAAGGTATTAATAGATTCAGCATTTGGTGAGGGCTTTCTTATAGGTGGTGTCTTTTTGCTATTTCCTTATGTGATGGAAGGGGATAGCCAGCCCTATCTAGTCTCCTGTATAAGGGTACTAGTCCCAATCATGAAGGCTCTTCTCTCATAATCTAATCACCCCCCAAATGCTCCACCTCCTAATACCTTCACCTTGAAGGTTAGGATTTCAACATATGAATTTGGGGAGGACACAAGCATTCAGATCATACTACAAAGACTACAGTTTGTATGATCTTATCCTTTTAAATTTATTGAGGCTTATTTTATGACCTAAAATATGGTCAATCCAGGAAAATGGTTCATTTCCATTTAATGTAATTACTGATAAGGATTTGTTTCTGCCATATTGGTTTTTGTTTTCTATATATCTTAGAATTTTTGCTTCTCCATCCCTCCATCACTGACTTCTTTTGTGTTAAATATATATTATCTAGCATACCAGTTTAATTCTTTTACTGCTTCTTTTACCATATTTTGTGGAGTTGCTTTCTTCCTGGTTACCCTGGGGTTACAACTAACATCTTCAATTAAATCAATCTAGTTTGGATTAGGAGTAATTTAATTTTAGTAGCATAAAAAACTTTTCTAAAATATAGTTCCATTTCACCCCTTCTTTCTGATGTTATCATCATACAAATTATATCTTTATACATTTTAAATCTATCAGCACAGATTTACGAGTATTGCCTTATGCATTTGTGTATTAATGAAGAATTTTAAATAGTTATAAAGAAAAATACGGTTATAGTATCTTTTATATATCTTATAAGTAATGATATAGTTACCTTTATTATTGTTCTTTATTATTTTTTGTGGGTTTGAGTCATTTCCTGTCTCTAGTCTTTCATAATGTTCTACAGGATTCCTTTAGTGTCCTTTGATATTTCTGGTAGGGCAGGTATGTGAGCAACATTTTCCTTAGTTTTGGTTTATTGGGAAATATATTAATTTCTCTTTCAGTTTTGGTGGCTAATTTTCTGGATATAGAATCCATTGGTGACAATATTTCTTTCAGGACTTTGAATATGTCATCTCACTTCCTTCTGGTCTCCATGATTTTTGATAAAAGTCTGCTATCAATTTTATTTTATATTCCTTTTACATGATGAGTTGTTTTCTCTTGCTGCTTTAGAAATTTTCTCTTTGTGTTTTGACAGTTTGCTTATGATGTATTCAGGTGTGCATCTCTTTAATTTTATCCTAATTAGAGTTCATTAAACTTAATGGATATGTAG
>NW_012155507.1:3214994-3228115 GCF_000956105.1 Propithecus coquereli | reverse complement strand
TAAAAAATTAAGTTTCTAGGCAAGAGAGCACTTTGAGTAACAGGGTCACTAATTCTAGAAACATATAACATAACTGGAAATTTTGTACACCAATTATGTATTTAGAGTTGCTCTGTTTTTCTACAAATTGTAATATATTCTGTTTCATCTGGCTTGGTCTTGGCTGTGTTAAAAAGAATTCTTGGGTGGTATTCCCATGAAAAATTTCTAATTCAAATGTTTTGAGCAAACATTATTGGTATTTAACTAAAATACCAAAACAAACTGCATGTGAAGATCATGCTTGATTTAAATAAACCAAATGACAAAAACCTCTTGTTACATAATTGTATCTGAAAAAAAGGGGGAGGCTGAATTAGAGAAGTGTTTGGTAAATTGGCAATTGAATAACCTCACATCAAAGACATAAAACAATCAACCACTATTAACTTAGAAGGTATAGAAGGTATTATCTAGCAGAATAAGTTGAGAGTCTATCCTTCACACCGTCTAATCCAATATAGTGACCAAATCTTGAGTAGAGGTTTAGAAGATCTTCTGATCAAATATTCAGGTAACTCGAAGATGGAGAGAAATCTATAGGTTACTAAGTATGGAATGCCTGGTTTCCCTAAGACTAAGTTTGACAGTTGATATCATTGACATTTCACTTTGACACTTCTTGTTTTTGTTTTTTTTTTTCTAATTGTTAAGGTATATCTTCATTGTTTCAAATGCAAAGTTTGGCCTGTGATTATCTTTCAAATTTTTTTTAGGGCAATTTTTGTGAAACCATGGATAAGTCAAAAAACTCATGTTATTTTTGAATATGAGTTCTTTCATGGCACAAATGCAGCACAGACATCTCAAAATATCAACAAAGTGTTTGAGAAGGATGTGGCTAATGAACACACAGCATATCAATGATTTGGGAAGTTTTGTTCCAGTGATTTTGATTTTGAAAATGAGCCATGTGGTGACCTGAGACCAAGGTGGATAATAATGAGCTGAAAGCTGCAGTGGAAGCGAGTCTATCTCAACCTATGTGTGAATTAGCAGCAAGTTTTGACGTTACTATTCCAGCAATATTGGGCCATTTGAAACAAATTGGCAAGGTAAAGAAGCTGGATAGATGGGTACTGCATGAATTAAATGAGCATCAGTAGAGAAATCATCTCAAAGCTTGCCTTTCTTTGCTATCATGACATAAAGGCGAACCATTTCTACACTATATTGTTATGTGTGATGAAAAATGGATTCTTTTTGACAGTTGCAAGCATGTGGCACAATGGTGAAAACAGATGAGGTGACAAAACACAGTCCAAAATCAAATATTCATCAAAAAAAACTAATGCTCAACATCTCTAATGATCAGGGAAATGCAAATTAAACCACAATGAGATATCACTTATCTCCAGTGAGAATGGCCTTTATCAAAAAGTCCCAAAACAATAAATGTTGGCATGGATGCGGAGAGATAGGAACACTCATGCACTGTTGGTGGGATTGCAAACTAGTGCAACCTCTGTGGAAAGCAATATGGAGATATCTTAAAGAGATACAAGTAGAAGTACCATTCGATCCAGCAATCCCATTACTGGGCATCTACCCAAAAGACCAGACGATACTGTCTAAGAAAGACACATGAACCCGAATGTTTATAGCAGCACAATTCACAATTGCAAAGATGTGGAAACAACCCAAGTGTCCATCAATACATGAGTGGATTAGTAAAATGTGGTATATGTATACCATGGAGTACTATTCAGCTTTAAGAAACAATGGTGATATAGCACCTCTTGCATACTCCTGGATAGAGCTGGAACGCATTCTACTAAGTGAGGTATCCCAAGAATGGAAAGACAAGCACCACATGTACTCACCATCAAATTGGTATTAACCGATCAACACATAAGTGTACATATAAGAATAACATCTATTGGATGTTGGGCAGGGGGAGGGGGGAGGGGAAGGAGGGAGGAGGGGACGGGTATTTGCATACACAAAGAGTGCAATGTGCACCACCTGAAGAATGGACATATTTGAAACTCGGACTTAGGGGGGGACGGGGGGAAAGGGCAACATACGTAACCTAAACATCTGTACCCCCATAATATGCTGAAATAAATAAAAAAAAAAAACTAATGGTGTCTGGTGGTCCAGGGCTGGTATTATCCACTACAGCTTCATGAAAACTAGTCAGTCGATTACAGCAGATGTCTACTGCAGCCAATTGGACAAAATGATGAGGACACTTGTAATTAAGCAGCCAAGATTGGTCAATAGAGACAGGGCAATCCTCTTGCAAAACCACATGCTGAAAAAACAATGCTGCTCAAACTACAGAAGCTGGACTTGGAAACTCTGTGTCATCCACAGTATTCATCAAACCCTGCAGCAACTTAGTACCACTTCTTCCAGGCTTTGGACCACTTCTTGCAAAGAAAAATATTCAATTCTCAACAAGCTGTGGAAAATACCTTTCACGATATCATCGCCACTCATTCTCCAGGTTTCTTTGCTGCTGGCATAAGCAAGGTACAGTTAAGATGGAAAAACTGTGGATAGTTTAAAAGATGCATACTTTGATTGTACTACTTCTTGTTTGAGATGTAATAAACTATACTTTTGCTTTGAAATCATACATTTCATATTTAATGACCTAATAACATGTTGGATTCCAGTTGAAATTAAAAATTATCTTGACTAGCTGTAACGTGCTATTGAATCCAATGATATGAATTTAGACTTAATCAATTGCACAATTAAAGGATTGGGGATAGTTCATGTGAAAGCAATAGATTTTCAGTTCCAGTAAACCTTCCAAAATTAATGTAATCTTGGCAAATTATTATATATAGATACAGCATATCAATCACCATTTTAAAAAATGTGTTTTGTAGGATGTTAATAACTATCTAATAGAAAAAGTTGTAATTACGAAATTCTAAGTTGAACAATGATCGGGTTTTCATTTTTGCTGGAATACTTCCCAGATGTGTTAATGAACAATGAAAAACTCTGTTTTGCTATGAAGCACCTCGAGTGATTAGTGTTTCAGAGAAAATTCTTAGTGAAAAACTGACATAGTTCAAGGAATACATTTTTTTGTTTTTTTCTTTGGGATGGATTATTAACCTTTCCCATGATTGCTACACATAACCAATCATCATGATTAACTGGGGATCTTTAAAAATAATAATACATTCCAGGACTCAACTCCAGAATAAGGCAAGGAAAAAATGTGAGAATAATGATTTTAAGGACTGAAACTGGGACTTACTACTATCAAGACGACTATTTGCCATTTTTACTTACCTATTTGGCTTCATTTTACAGATAGGTCCTCTCTATATAGCAGGGAACATAGCCACCCATAGCTTCATACGCATATTCTCCCAACTTTGTAACCCCAGTGGAAAGGAGTTTCTTTATTCTGGAGTCATAAATTTCAGGGAAGTACACTGGGTAACTTGACCAACTTCCAGAACAATTGTTATTTATCTGTGAAATGGAATATATTGATGAACTATGATTTAGTGAAAGGTCTGTACCTGAGACAAAGAACCCTTGGTATCATAAATAATAGCTCTATAAGATACACATAAAATGGCGAAGAAGTTATTTCAAAAACTATTATTGAAAACAACACACAACTACTATAAGACTCCCATGTCATAATACATGCAATAAAGAAGGGAATATTTTAAGATATCCTGACAGTTATAAATGTAATGCAGACTGAATAAGGAAAACTTGAGAAATACATAAAAATATAGGGAAAATGATAAGAAATAGCTTTAATCTCTTCACTCAAAGGAATCACTATTAATATTTAGGATGTTTTACTATAGTGATAAAGAATTTTAGAAGCTAACTTTTGTGTTAACCCTGATATCACCAGATATTATCTAGCTATGTTACCTTTGGTAAACTTCTTAATCTCTACATTTTAATTTTTCACCTGTTTTATGGGGAGAAAAATCCTCAGTAATGCAGTTTTAAAGCTTAAATAAATAATTTATATAAAGCCCCTAGCACATTATCTGACACATATTAATTACTAAGTAAATGATATTTTCTTGTTATGTTGCTATTAATTGAGCATATTTGTTATAATGGCTTTATGTGCTTTGTATGTGATTGTTCAAAAAAGCCAACTTTGACTAGGAAATTTATAATACAAGGGATTTCCAAGCAGCAACAATGTTGATAATAACAGAACATCTGTGTAGTTGCTATAGAGTGTTTGATTAAGTAGAACTGCTGGAGTCCATGACGATGAATTAGCTAAAAGTATATATCCCCAGATAGATGGACAAAATTTCTTCTTTATTTTAAATATTATAGGCTTTGTTATGCATTCAGTCTGTTCACCTCAAAAGTAAATCCAGATAATTCTCTCTCTCTCTCTCTCTCTCTCTCACAAACACACACACACACACACACACACACACACACACACACACATTACAGAAGGCAACAGAGCACAATCATATTTCACATTAATTAAAATTTGGGTCTCCTATTTAAGAGTGTTCCAATGTGCCAACTGCCTGGGAGGGGCTCAAAGTTGCTGATCTGTGGGAAGGTGCCACAGGCTCTAATCTACCCAATGCCAGAGGCCAGCAGCAGGATGGGGAAATGAAGTAGGGAGGAAGGAAAAACACCTGCCGCCAGACTGCCCCTGCCCCTGCAGGGTGCACGTGCTTGCAACTGTGCATTATGCCCAACAGAATTCCTATCTGCCTTTGATGTTTGCCTAGACCAGAAGCAAGGTACTTAGGAGAGAAAATTTCCTTCTTATTTACATGTTGCTGCCAGCACCATGCAGACTGTGGTCAACATGATGAAGGCGGGCTCAGGATATCAGGGATACCCTGTGCTTTCTGTGCTTCCCCTTGTCTGTGGGGGTGGTAAATGCAGCCTGTGTGTGATCTTGGGAGAGCTACAGCCCATTGTTGTGTGGGAGAAGGGCAGAAGGCCTGAGGTCCAGCTTGCAAAGAGCCCGGGGCTGCTATGAGGGGAAGGGGAGGTGGCGACTGAATCTCTTCAGTCACATGCCCCTAAATTGTAACTTGGGATAGGAATGGTCTCTTCTTCTAAGACCAGGCAGAAAACTCGATTTGGCTGGGGGACATTCCGTAATCAGATGGGGACAAATTATGTACAGTAAGTACGGTTTTTCTAAAAAGAAAGGAAATTAAAAAGGGAATTGCCTAAAAGTTACAAAGGTCTCCAGAGAAAAAGTTTTTTTTAAGTCCAGGACTCAGATGGCAGGGTCTGGAGGCCCCTGCCTCCAAATATCCCCACACGAACCCTTGGAAAAATTGAGAGTGGGGATTCAATTGGTGCCCACCTGCATGGACAGAAGCAGTCCAGTGGTGGACCCTTCCCACCGCCACACACACACAGCTTCGTCCTCAGCGCAGTCCCCAGCACCAGCCACACCCAGCACTCAGCCAGCCAGCCAGAGAGTGCTGGGGGAGCCGCCAGACAGCAGTGAGGCAGCTATAGACAAGGTGCCGCTGAAGAACTTGGATGGTATTCAGTAACATTTAAATGACAGGATCCTGGGACTGGAGTGGCTTTACAGTGCTGTCAGACTGTGTTAGGAATTTTTAAAGGGGCTCTCCTCCCCTTTTTGATGAAAGCTTAGGAGAGGATTTGTGAACATGCGATCGGATAGGTTTTTAAACTTATATTAACTTATCTGTGGTTCCCAGGAATGGTATCTGGATCCCAGACTTCGGACTCCTTGTATGAAGCCCTTAAAGGAACAGCTTATGACTGCCCCACTCTGGGTTTGCCTGACTTGCAAATAATATGAAAAACAAGGAATGAGCCTTGGAATCTTAGTATAGATGCTGAGAGGCATCCAAAGGCCAGGGACATACTTCTCAAAGCCACTGAACAATATTGTGAGAAGACGGCTTCCTTGATAGATTGTTATTAAAGACTGTGTCAATCCTGCCACCCTTTCACCTTTACGACATAACTGTTTAGAGGTTCTGGAGACTGTATTCTAACAGGATGGATCTGTTACATCAGCTGATGCCAGAACAAGATTGGGATCTTTTCACTGGTGAAACAGCTGCATGTACAATGAAAGACTGGATTGCTGTTTGTCCCCCTCTGAATAAGGATATCCCTCAGAAGCAGGCTTAAATTAAGCTCTGTCCCGACCCGCGGGGTAGTCAACGCGGACCCTGGAGGAGGGAGTGGGAATTGGGAGAGGCAGGAGACACAAGAAATGGAGACAAGACAGGAGTCTGATCAAGTCTCGTTTATTGGCAGGAAGGCAGAGGCTTAAGTAAGGCAGAAAGAGTAACAGTAAAGGGGCGGTGCTTTCCGAGGCTCTGGCTTTCTGGCCAGAGGATTTCTATATAAGGAAACCCTCAGGGGCTTTCAAGGGCTACATAGTTATAATGGGTAAATAGAAACTTACAAGCTCTTCCGCAGGCTTTTGCAAATGCGTGGGCTTGGTTAAGCAGCTGCCGGGCCTCATGGCTCCGGACAAAGCTCCTAAAAAATAGTTTATGAGAGACCCTTCTTAGCACCCTGAGTTAAGTATGGCAATATAACCCTGAGTAAAAAAGCAGGGTAAAGCAATATGCTAATTGAGTGGGTCAGGTACCAACCCACTATATATGAGTTTGCCTCTTTCAGGTCTCCACCCCAGTTGAAAATAAAAAAGTGGAAGAGACCCTATGAAGTCCCTCTAACAGCTCATGCCTTGTTAAAATTGTCAGAAATGAAAACGTGGGTCCATCAAACCACAGTAAAGAGGTGTTCCATGGAAGAAGAGGCCCAAGCATCCAGTGGAGGGGCCAGCCGTTAGGCGATCTACTGTTTAAGAAAGGGGAAAAAATTAAAATGTTAATTTTTTTGCTAACCTTTCTTTGATTATTTGTTCTGTCTATAGGATGGAGAGACAACTCCTTAGTAAGGATTTCCCCAGGCAACTGCCTCTTCTGTTGATCTGTATTTGTCATCTATATATGATTTCTGAACTTTTAGAAGCTGGTCACTCTGATCACCTGCAAGGTGCTTTCTAGCCCAGCCCTGTATCGGACATAGTTTACAAGGTGACAGTTCATTTTGTCTTGCCAATCCTTGCTGTTGTAATTATTGCTTATTATTTTTTTGTTCTGTTGTTGTAAATATACTGCCAAAGCTTTACAATGACACACATAAGTATAAGCCTTCCATCTATAACATCACCCCTATTTCAGCAGACTGGATGACTGCATAGCCCTCCTCTTATAGATATGGAAGGGTAAGATTGAGATTGGAGAATGTGTAAGAGCAGAGGGAAGGGCCTGAAGTAAAAAAAAAAAAATGACATGTTTTCTCTCTCTTTAAAACTTCCCCCACTCCTTTTGGGAACTGTAGCCTGGCTTGCATCCCTGAGGAAGGTCAAGTCCTTTGTTAAAAGATACAACTAACTCAGCCCTCCCAGGCAGTGCCATCACCCTAGGTGGGTGGCTGGTGGAGTTCACAGGCTTTGTCTTTGGCAAAGATGGGATGATTAGAATAGTTAACCACAATAACCTAGAACTGAGGGGCACTCCCTTTAAAAGCTCTGTATTTCTGCTTATGTAGAGGAAATTTGGATTTGGAGGGGAGAAGAGAAGGTCTACCATTTTTCCTCCTTTGCTGGCAAAGTAATAAAAATTCTCTTTGCTCCTCCCCCCCACAAAAAAATAATACTACTAAAGAATATACATGGTATCCAATCTTTTTAGTTTCAACTTCAGGCCCTGACATTCTTTAGCTTTTTGCTTTTCAAAATTATTTTGACACAAAGTTATGGAAAGTCAGAATATGTTATGCACCATGCTGTAAAATAATTTTTACCCCAAAAATTTGGGTGAAAACATCTTCAACAATTTTTGTTTGAACAATTGCATATTATGGGACAGAATACAAACTCCATGGCATTTTATTCAAATTTATTTATTTATTTATTTCAAATATAAAGTTATTCCCAATTTTTTGTTTTCTTTTTTAAAATCAGCATAATCACTATAATTTTATTTTATGTTAATATTTTAAAAATTTACTGACATATTTACACATAACTGGTACAATTTGCACTAATTAGGTGAAGGTCACACTTATAACTGACTAAATTTATTTTTAATTGACAGAAAATTTTATGTATTTAGCATGTACAACATGATGTTTTGAAATATATATACATTGCAGAATGGTTTAATTTAGTTAACTAATAAAATTCATTATCTCACATAGTTATCATTTTTGTGGGGGATACACTTAACATCCACCCTCCCACTATTTTTCAAGAAAATAATATATTGTAATTAACTATAGTCACCATGCTACGTAATAGATCTTTTTAGCTTATTTCTCCTATCTAACTGGAAATATGTATCCTTTCACCAACATCTCCCCACCCCCAACCTTTCCTCCCAACCATCCCAGCCTTTGTTAACCACCATTCTTCTCTCTACTCCTATGAGATCAACTTCTTTAAATTCTACGCATGAATGACATCATGCAATATATGTCTTTCTGTGCCTGGCTTATTTCATTTAATATAATGTCCTCAAGATTCATCTGTGTTCTTGCAAATCACAAAATTTCCTTCTTTTTATTGCTGAAAAGTATTCCATTGTGTATATGTGCCATATTTTCTTTATCCATTCATCTACTGATGGGCACGTTTGTCGATTCCATATCTCTGCTATTGTGAATAGTGCTGCAGTAAATATGAGAATGCAGATAGCTTTTTACATACTGATTTCATTTCCTTTGGATATATGCCCAGTGACAGGAGTGTTGGATCAAATGGTAGTTCTGTTTTTCAATTTTTGAGGAGCCTCCATACTGTTTTCAATAATAGCTCTAATAATTTACATTTCCAACAAGAATGTGCAAGGGTTCTCTTTTCTTTACATCCTTGTCAACACTCGTTATCTTCTGTCTTTTTAATGGTAGCCATTCTAACAGGAGTGAGATGATACCTCATTGTGGTTTTGATTTGCATTTCCTTGATAATTAGTGATGTTGAGCATTTTTTCATATACCTGTTGGCCATTTGTATGTTTTCTTTTTGAGAAATGTCAATTTGGGTCTGTAGACAATTTATTAATTGAGTTATTTGGTTTTTTGCTGTTGAGTTTCTTACATATTCTGGATATTAACTCTTTATCAGATATATGGTTTGTAAATATCTTCTCCCATTTTGCATGTTGCCTCTTTACTCTGTTGATTGTTTCCTTTGCTGTGCAGGAACTTTTTTAGCTTGATTTGATTCCATCCATCTATTTTTGCTTTTGTTGTCCATGCTTTTGAGGTCATATCCAGAAAACTATTCTCCAGACCAATTTCATAGTTTCTTCCCTATGTTTACTTCTAGTAGTTTCATAATTTCAGGTCTTATATTTAAGTATTTAATCCATTTTGAGATCATTTTTGTACATGGTGAGAGATAAGGGTCTAATTTTATTCTTCTCCACATGGATATCCAGTTTTCCAAACACCATTTATTTAAGAGACTGTCCTTTCCCCAACGTTTGTTCTCTGCACTTTGGATTAGAGAATTTATTCCATTTACATTCAAGATAACTATTGATATGTGAGGATTCACTAATGACATTTTGTTGTTTTCTAGGTGTTTTGTATATTCCTTTCTCCTTTATTCCTCTGTCTTTGTATTTAAGTGATTTTCTTTAGCAGTATATTTTGATTCCTTGCTGTTAATATTTTTGTTATATCCATCATATGCATTTGCTTTGGGGTTATAATGAAGCTTACAAAAAACTTATAGTTGTAATAAGTTATATTAAGCGGATAACTTAAATCATGAAAAAAATAACATAAACCTTTACACTTTTACCCCACCCCTGCCACCTTTTGAATTTTCAGTTTCACAAATTACATCTTTTATGTTGCATATCCTTTAAAAATTATTGAAGTTATTATTTTTAATAGTTTTGTCTTTTAACCTTCCTACTAAAGATATAAGTGATTTACACACCACCATTGTAGTAGTAGAGTATTCTAAATTTGACCATGTACTTACCTTCACCAGTGAGTTTTATACTTTCAGATGTTCTTGTGTTACTCATTAGTATCCTTTTCTTTCATCTTGAAGAGCTCCCTTTAGAATTTCTCATAAATCAATTGTAGTGATGAACTCCCTAAGCTTTTGTTTATCTGAGAAAGTGTTTATTTCTCCTACATTTCTGAAGGACAGTTTTGCTGGGTACAGAATTCTTCATTGATAGTTTTTTTTTTTCTTTTAGCACTTTAAATACATCATCCTACTCCCTCCTGGTCTGTAAGGTTTCTGTTGAGAAGTCTGCTTCTAGGCATATTAAAACTACTTTATATGTTGTTAGCTTCTTTTCTCTCACAGCTTTGTAGATTCTCTCTTTTTCTTTGATACTTGAGAGTTTGATAATAATGTTTTGGGGTAGTCTTATTTGGACTGAAACTTATTTTTGACCTTTGACCTTTAAGTACCTGGATATTTATATCTTTCTCCAGTTTTGGAAAACTTTCTGCTGATATTGTTATTTATTTTTTATTTTTTTATTTCAGCATATTATGGGGGTACAGATGTTTAGGTTACTAAGCATTCTACCCCTTTGTATTTCTCTATTCCCTCTTAAACTCCAATGACTTGAGCATTTGTTCTTTTAATGCAGTCATATAAATCCCATTAGCTTTATTCCTTTTCATTCTTTTTCCTTTTTTCTCCTCTGACTGTTTATTTTCAAATAATATGTCTTTGAGTTCACAGCTTCTTCAATCTGCTGTTGTTGTTTTCTATTGTATTTTTTCATTTTGTTCTTTGCATTTGTTAGCTGCAGAATTTCTCTTTGACTTTTTAAAATTATTTTAATCTTTCTGCTAAATTTCTGGTCCCTTATTATTTTCTTTATTTCGTTGAATTGTTTCTCTGTATTTTGTTTTGGTGGAGGGGGGAAGTTTGCTTAGCTGCCTTAAAAAATTGTTTTGAATACTTTGTCCACCAATTTATATGTCTCCATCTTTTGGGGTTGGTCACTAACACTATTTTGTTCATCTGGTGATGTCATGTATCCTTAATTGCTTTTGATCCTTGTGGTCATGTGTCAATTTCTGTGCATTGAAAAAGTAGATGATTATTTCAATCTTCAGAGTCCGACTTTGTTGGAGAATGCCCTTCAGCAATAAACTTGTCCAGAGATTATGTTTAGGTCATCTTAAATGATCCTTATGCCAATAACTACTGTAGCCTCTACAGTGCTAGGGAGTGCTGTAAGCCTAGGACCACTAAAGTAAGTTAAGCACCAGGCCGGAATCCTATGGATGCCAAGGGTGGCATGGCACTGGGGTGCACCTGAAGCTCATGACCACTGAGACTAGCACAGTACTGGGGTATTCTCAAAGCCCACAGCCGCTGAGGTCTGCATGTTGCTCAGGTTTGTCCAGACCCAAAGCCACTGTACTCAGGCTGCAATGACATAAACCAGAATTTGAATCTGTTTCTCAGGGGATGCTGAATCTTCAGCTTTGGGGCAGGTTAAGGGGCTCAGTCCTTGGGTACCAGCCAGGAGTATCTGGCTAACACTGTGTTTTTCTGTGGTTGGCCCAGTGTTACAGACCAAGGCAAAGTCCTGTGCTTACTTTCCTCCTTTTCCCCTAAGCAGACAGTATCTCTTTGTGCTGTGCTGCCTGAGATTGGGGAAGGGGTGATGTGGGAAATGTATAACTCTACTCCTATCCGCTTCAATGTGTCTTTTCTTATTATTAGGTTATTAAGTATGAAGTGTCTGATTTCCTTAAGTACTAAGTTAGACAGTCTATATCACTGACATTTCACTTTGACACTTCTTCATTTTATTGTGAAGGTACATCTTCAGTCTTTCAAATGTATGGTTTGGCTTGTGATTATCTTTCAAAAATTCTTTTAGAGAAATTTTTGTGAAACCATGGATAAGTCAAAAATTTGTGTTATTTCTAAATATGAGTTCTGTCGTGGAACCAATGTGATGCAGAAAGCTCAAAATATCAACAAAGTTTTTGGGAAGGATGTGGCTAATGAGGACACAGCACTTCAGTAGTTTGAGAAGTTCCGTTCTGGTGATTTTAATCTTGAAAATGAGCCATGTAGACGACCTGAGACCAAGGTGGATAATGATGAGCTGAAAGCTATAGTGGAAGCGAATCCATCTCAAACTATGCATGAATTAGCAGCTAAGTTTGACATTACTATTCCAACAATATTGGACAATTTGAAACAAATTGGCAAGGTAAAGAAGCTGGATAGATGCGTTCCTCATGAATTAAATGAGTGTCAGAAGAGAAATTGTCTGGAAGCTTGCCTTTCTTTGCTGTCATGACATAAAGGTGAACCATTTCTACATTGTATTGTTATGTGTGATGAAAAATGGATTCTTTTTGACAATAGCAAGCATTTGGCACAATGGATGGATAAAGATGAAGTGCTCAAACACAGCCCCAAACCAAATATTCATCAAAAAAAGCTAACGGTGTCTCTTTGGTGGTCGAGTGCTGGTATTATCCACTATAGCTCCATGAAACTTGGTCAATCGATTACAGGGGATGTCTACTGAAACCAACCGGATGAAATGATGAGGATGCTTGAGATTAAGCAGCCGAGATTCGTCAATAGAGACAGGCCCATCCTTTTGCAAGATAACACTCAACCATATGTCATACAAACAATGCAGCTCAAACTATAGAAGCTGGACTTGGAAACTCTGTCATCCACCACATTCACCAGACGTTGCCCCAACTGAGTACCACTGGCTTTGGACCAGTTCTTGAAAGGAAAAATATTTAATTCTCGATAAGCTGTGGAAAACACCTTTCATGATTTCATTGCCACTAGCTCTCCAGGCTTCTTTGCTGCTGGCATAAACAAGCTACTGTTAAGATGGCAAAACTGTGTCAATAGTTTAGGTGCATACTTTGATTAATTAAACTGCTTCTTGTCTGAGATATAATAAATTAACTTTTTTATTGATTTCCTTAGGCTTTATTTATTTATTTCATTAGCTTTTAAATTAATTATATACATAGTGGGGCTTAGTAGAGAATATAAATTAACTTTTGATTCAAAATCGGATATTTCATATTTAATTGCCTAATATTATGCTATC
>NW_012155507.1:3205308-3214176 GCF_000956105.1 Propithecus coquereli | reverse complement strand
AATTAGCTGGGCATGGTGGCGCATGTCTGTAGTCCCACCTACTCGGGAGGCTGAGGCAGGAGGATCGCTTGAGCCTAGGAGTTCGAGGTTGCTGTGAGCCAGGCTGATGCCACGGCACTCTAGCCCAGGCAACACAGTGAGACTCTGTCTCAAAAAAACACAAAAAAACAAAAAAACCAAAAAAAAACAAATACCCTTCCACTTATCACAAATAGTATAGTCTCTATTTGCCAAGTATGCTTGAATTTAAATGATTATTTTTAAGACATAATTTTAAAAATAAACTCTGATAGTTTAATCATGTTTAATGATGAAGTCATATGATTTCCAGTTCCCTTTTCACTTAACAATCTAATTACAGGAAATGCAGTTATTTTTCAGATAGTTAAAGGGCACCCTTCATGTTATTTATATGGGAATGAATAGTTAATTACACAACAAGGAATAATGTGTTATATACTTCTTTCTTCAGTTAATCATCTAACCTTGAACCTGGTTTCATTAATTAGTACTATGTTGATATGAGTTCATGTGTGATAAAGTTTAAATAATTTAATTCATTTTTCTTTTTTATCAATCAAAAATATCCTTTAAATCTTCCCATATTTATATTAGATTTTATTTTTCCATTGTCATATTCTTTTTCCACAGAAAGATAGTCCCAGATAGATTCAATGGACCACATATTCTTCAGTAATATCAGAAACGTTCACAGAACATAAAAATTAAAAACGAAAAGATTTGATTAGTTTGTACTTGATATTAAAAGGAGATGGACTCATTTTATTTTACCTGTGTGTACAAATTTAATATGCCATAATTATTTCGAAAAGTTGGTTAAACTGACAGATTTATTTGTGGCTTTGCTTTTTCAATCATTATGTTAAAAAATTTTCCATCCTTAGTCAAGATATTTAATTTTAAGAGTAAATAAGAAATTAAAGTAAATAGACTAAAATATTGAAAATTGTTAAGGTAGTGTTTTATTCAGTATATTTTAAATGTGAGAATCAAGGTTTTAGTTATCAAAAATGACTCCCATTAAATTTACATCATATTCATCCAAAGTCCTCTTGATTATTAACTGAAACATATTATTTTAATCATTCCCTTTGAATTAATTTTATGAACAAAATAATAAAATTATGAGTATATTAAATTTTAAAGGAGAAATTATATACTCTGAAGCAAATTTTAAACTTATACTCTTACTTCAGAAATGGTAATACATTTAAGTAATTGTATTATTTTAGAAGGTTATCCAAGTTCATAGAATATTAGATCATCTTATTTCTCTAAAGAGCATAAATGGAGATGGGGAAAGAGTTGCCAATACCTAGAGAATGCTAATATTTAATAAAAGTGACTAAATCTATGTAATAACTAAGATCACCATGTAATAAATAATGGCTATCAAACATTCAAACAAAATAACGTGAAATTTCTACCATAACATCATCTTTCTAGAAAATTGGTATTAAAAATTAGGTATGTATTCTCCCAGTATTTTCATTCATATATAAACATACATGTACATATTTTAGGCAGGTTAAAATTATATCATGCATAGTTCAATTATTTTATTTTATTTTATATATTTAATTTTTATTAAGTAAATCATTCACGTGTGTTATGAAGATACTTATGAGAAATTTACTACATGAGTTTCAAACTTCTACGATCTCAATATAACTACTTTTAACAACTTATTATAAATCTTTCCACAAATATATAGGTGTAGGTTGTTCATTTGCGTAGGCTGTTCATTTGAGATCTTCCTTTTTCCTTCATTTAGGTGTTTATTGCTATAAATGTCCCTCTTAGTACTGCTTTTGCTTCATCCTAAGTTTTGCTATGTTGTATTTCCATTTTAATTTTTCATAAAATGCTTTTTGATTTACCTTTTGATTTCTTCTTTCACCTACTGATTGTTCAGAAAAGTATTGTTTGATTTCCACATATTTGTGAATTTTCCAGTTTTCCTCCTGTTCATTGATTTATAATTTTATGTTGTTGCAGTTGGAGAAGATACTTGATAAAATTTCCTTCTTTTTAAATTTGTTAAGATTATTTTGTGGCCTAACATATGATCTATCTTTGACAATTTGCCATGTGTGCTTTAGAAGAGTATGTGCTCTGTTGCTGATGGACTGAATGTTCTGTATATGTTTATTAGGTCCATTTGATGTACAGTGCATGGTATTAACATTCAACATATTCTGAATTCGACTATATTCTTACCTTTTCAGTAAGTTTTATACTTTCAAATGATTTACGTTACTAAGTAGTAGCCTTTAATTTCATCTTGAAGAACTTCTTTTAGCATTTCTTGTAAGTGAGGTCTAGTGATGATTAGCTTTCTCAGCATTTGTATGTATGGGAGTCTATGACTGTCCTTTATTTCTAAAGGTCAGTTTGGACAGGTAATGTATTCTTGACTGGCAGAGTATTTTTCTTTGAATATAACATCCCACTGTCTTCTGGCCTGTAAGGATTCTGCTGAGAAATTTACCCATAGTGTCATAAGGGTTCCGTTTTATGTGATTATTTGCTTTTCTCTTGCTTCTTTCAAAGTTCTCTTTTCCATTGATTTTTGACCATTGATTATAATGTGCCTTGATAAAGTTCTCTTTGGTTTTAAACCCTTTGGGAACTTTTGAGCTTCATGTACCTGGATGTTCATATCTCTCACAAGATTTGGGAAATTTTCAGCCAATATTTCTTTAAATAGTTTTTCTGTTCCTTTCCTCCTTCAGGACTTCCATAATACATATAATTAGCTCTGTTGATAGTGTCCTACAAATGTCATATGTTTTTTTTATTCTCTTTCTTTTTTTTTTCTCTTCTGACTGGATAATGTCAAATGACCAACTGTGGATCCTGAAGCAGCCCTGTGACCCAGCTGCAGACTTGGTCTCCTTCCTGACCACCTAGGACCCAGCAATGACTGTCCATGTCCCTGGTAGCAGTCCCATTTACCTCAGTCCCATCTGTGAACCCAGAAGCCAGTCCTAGCTGTGGGCCCTGAAGTGGGCCTGAAGTGTAGGATACTATCAAATTGATTATAATTATAACACTGATATTTAACTAATTCATTTATAATAAGGAGTAAATGACTAACAAATTCTAAAAAATAAAATATGATGACTCTATATACATGGGACATAGAGAGGTAATTCAACCTGAAAATCTCCTTTTGCTTTAAGATAACTAAAATATTTTGGAGTCTTGAATTCACTTGTTTCTATATTTATGTGTATAACCCCTATGTCTTATAGCCATGAAAAACTAATGTGACAAATGCTGAAGTAAGACAGTAAAAGGAAGGTTTCTTTTCAAACTTAAAAATGGGGTTATTTACACAGCATCAGTTATTCTAATATCCTTTTCAGAGGAGCTCTTGTTGCCAACTAAGGCAGCTAGTAAGACAGCAGATGATGTCAGGGATAGAGCAGTGATCCCTGCAAATATTCATTTTAATTTGCATTAATAAGCCCAGACTACATTATAGTACCTCAAGAAGTAATTTTACAGTTGCATAATGTCAGGTTGTGAAATTGGACAATAGAGTTTCACAGTTTCTCCATCCTAACTCATTTATTTCTCAGAGAGGGTATGAGGTCCCTTTTCTTCTAATGTTTTTCTCTATCAGAGGACCACATGATGATGACTCAACTCAGCTACCAACTCTTCTTTAGCACTTTCCTTTCCCCAGAATGATTGTACTTTATTGCCAAAGTGAACCAGAGGCACAATACTTCCCATTCAAGAGTTGTCACTTTTAGTACATTTTAACCTTTTCTGCATGACTTAAAGCACTAATGAGGTATTCAGCAGAGGCATAGCAAGTAAAATTGAAGTCAGGTTTTTTTTCTTCAGAATACCATTTATATTCACTGTAGGTTAAATCAAAGACAGTTTATTAATATTTCATTCCTGATAATATAAATAGGAAATAAGAAAGTAATACTAATTAAAGAAGAGATCTTAAAACGAGAGTCACGCACATGTCTTTATGAATTAGTATTTTGGGGGAATAAGAAGCTACTTAAACATTTTGCAGAACATAACCTAATAATTAAAAAAACATTTAGCTGTATTGAAATATTAATGAACACATTTGAAGCATACAAAATACATTATGGTTCTATCCAGTGGGGAACTTCAGAAGGTCAACCTTCTCTTATAAATGTTCTTAGAGTAGTCTATAACCACACTGTAAAATTTACAATCACTTCCACCTGTGTTTTTGACCTCATCTTAGGTAGTTTTCCCCAGGACTTCCCACCATCAATTATTTCCTCTCTATTCTCTCCCTTAAATTCCTACTTCATTACTGGATACTTACTTTTAGCTTATATTCACATGCGTGAACATTTCTTATTTTAACAATGCAGTCGTTCTGGAAGCAGCTATTGAGCGACCTGCTGGACTTCTCCAGGATTGCCCACTTGGTTACCTGGGCCTAGAACATTCCCCTATATGGCAGCAGGATATAAAGCTGTTATTTCACCCCAGATTCTTAATTATTAAGAGAAACCGTTCCCTTATTCTGGGTACTCAGTGAAATTTCCTGTATTACTTAAGCATGTGCATCATATGGCTCCTGCACAGCCTCACCTATATATCTGTCTTCTATGCGAAGGGAATGGGGTCTTCGCTGCAGCATAAGAGAGTTGCAGGCAGCCCAATACCCTGTATCACCTATCAGGAGGGATCCACTGGCCATCAGAGACTGGTGTAAAATACAGACACCAACCTTGCTATTCTCTTCTCCTTTCTGTGAGTAAAGTGTTATTCCAGCCATTGCCTTGAGCGTTGAGTCTTCTTTGGTGACCTTGAACCTGTAGATAATGCTGGGTGTCCAGAAATGTAGGCTTCTGCTTCTGGTGGTTGGCATTTTTATGATCTTTGCCATCTCATATGGGATGGAAATCCTCACTTGGGATTGGTACCTGCATCTTCCTGCTCAAGAAAATAAAATAAGCCTCCTTCAAATGTCTACCGTTCTTGCTATTTTCACTTACCATCTTCTCTTGATTAGTCTTTTGTTATCATTATTATTTCAAAATATTAAGGGCCTACAAATGTCTTTGTTACATGAATGATAATTCTGAAGTCAGGATAAAAGGACTTCATTTCCTTTGGGTAGATACCCAGAAATGGGATTACTGGATCAAATGGTAGGTCTATATTTATTTCTTTGAGGAATCTCCATACTGTTTTCCACAGAGGTTGTATTTGTTTGTAGTTCCACCAACAGTATGTAAGTGTACCTTTTTCTCTGCATCCACGCCAGCATCTTTTGTTTTTTGACTTTTTAGTAATGGCCATTCTGACAGGGGTAAGGCGGCATCTCACTGTGGTTTTAATTTGCATTTCTCTGATGATTAGTGATGCTGAGCATTGTTCCATATTTTCTTTGCCATTTCTCTATCTTCTTTTGAAAAGATTCTGTTCATGTCTTTGCCCACTTTTTGATGGAGTTGTTTGTTGTTTTTATTTTTATTTTTTTTTTGCTAATTTGTTTGAGTTCTTTGTAGATTCTGGAAATTAGCCCTTTGTCAGATGTATAGTGTGTGAATATTTTCTCCCATTCCTTAGATTGACCATTTACTGTGTTGATTATTTCCTTTGCTGTGCAGAAATGTTTTAATTTAATTGCATCTCATTTATTTATTTTTGTTGCTGCTGCATTTGCCTTTGGGGTATTAGGCATACATTCTTTGCCTAGGCCTATGTCTGGAAAAGTTTTTACTATGTTTTAAACTTCAAGAAAATTGAAACAATACCATGTATCAACATAATTCTTATCAAAATATCATTTCATAGGTCCAGAAAAAATAATCTTTAGTTTCATTTGGAACCAAAAAAAGAGCATGAATAGACAAAGTATTCTCAAGCAAAAAGAAAAGAATCATTCTTGAATTGGCTAAGACTTGCTTTGTGATATTAAGTTATTATTTTAAAAATAAACAAATGAAGGTAGTTATTTAACTCAAAATCATAAAAATAACATGATAAAGTCAAGGAAAGCAGAAAAATTGTGTAATGAAAACTACAAAAACATAAATTAGTTTATTAGAAAACATAAAAATTGTAGACAGAGTAATACACCCAAAGGGTAACATTAAGGCAAGTTTACTCAAAGGGAAATAAAATCACTCTATTAGAAATGCAGGGGGAGATGTAGTCACAGAATTTAAGGAGATGAAAAACTATATAATACTATATTAATCAGGGTTCTCCATAGAAGCAGAACCAATAGGAGATCTATGTGTGTGTGTGTGTGTGTGTGTGTGTGTGTGTGTGTATAAAATCACGCCCACACACATATATATATGGAGGGGGAGATGTAGTCACAGAATTTAAGGAGATGAAAAACTATATAATACTATATTAATCAGGGTTCTCCATAGAAGCAGAACCAATAGGAGATCTATGTGTGTGTGTGTGTGTGTGTGTGTGTGTGTGTATAAAATCACGCCCACACACATATATATATGGAAAGAGAGAGAGGTTTTTTAAAATGACTCATGCAATTATGGGGGCTGACAAGTCTGAAACCTATAGAGCTAGCTGGCAGGCTGGAAATTCAGGGATGAGCTAATATTGCAGTCTTGAGTCTAAAATCCATAGGGCAGGCCATCAGGCTGGACACTCAGGCAGGATTTCTGTGCTACAGTCTTAAAGCTGAATTTCCTCTTAGGGAAACTTCAGTCTTTGCTCTTAAGACTTTCACTGGTTGGATGAGGCCCACCCAGATTATGGAGGGTACTGATGTAAATTTAATCACTACTAAAAAATACCTGCGTCACAGCATCTAGATTGGTGTTTGACTAAATAACTAGGCTATAATAGCCTAGCCAAGTTGACATATACAATTAGCTGTTACAAATACTAAATGACTAAATAAAACAGTAAAATAAGTGATGTCGATATTGGAAGCAAGGAGGGATTAAATTATTTGCAGTTAATATAATAATATTCATGGAAAAAATAAAACAACAGTATAAACTCACAAAACAAATAGAGATAATGGCACAGATATGGTAAGGTGGATAGGTATCTGAATTCAAAAGTTTTCTTATATACAGATACTAAAAATTAAGAATAATGCAGGGAGAAACACAATAGCAAAAACCCATAAAATACCTATAAATAAATTTAACAAATTGTAAATAAAACCTATGCTCATTCATTCATTCAATGACAAATATTTATTGAGTTTGTGCCCTGTGCTAGACAATCTCCTATGGGCTAGAAATATACAAACATGAAATGTTCTGCATAGCTTATATTTCATATAAAATATTTAATAGACTTCCATTTGGGAACGTTAAAGAACATTGGAATTAATGAGAGCATATATTTTCTTATTGAAGAGAAATATTCAATATCCTTTAAATTAATCTGAAAATATAAAAATCAATTCAATGCATTGAGAATACAAATGTGATACGGTATGGAACATGATATATATTATATGTCTAAGATTTTCCTAGAAATACAGATATGACAGAGAAGGCAGGAAAGTTCTAAAGAAGATGAGTTTACAAAGCAAAGAAGAGCTATCATATATCAAATGTGTTTATGTGTGTTTACTTTGTTATAATAATTAAAATATTGTGGTCTGGCACAGAAATGGATCAATGTGACAGAGAAAATGATGCATACTTTAAGTATATATAACCATCATCTCATGCTTAAACTGAAATCTCTCGCAAGTGATAAAATATTTAAATATGGAAGATAAAAAACATATAAAAGTATGGTTGAATATGTTTATATATTTATAATCTTGGAATGCAGAAAGCTTTTTAAGCATAGCATAAAAATCAGAGATCAAAAAATGAAAAGATTAACACATTCGGCTACGTAAAAAAATCTGTTCAACACCACACCGTTTTTGAGTGATGGATGAACTCTTGTGGAAAATATTTATGATGAATAACAGAAAAAGGTTTATTCTAAAATTAACAGAAAATACTCCAATAAAAATAAACAAAATATGTGAATAGGAAATTCAAAAAAGGAACGTGAATTGGGGGGGAACCAAGGGCAACACACGTAACCTAAACGTATGTACACCCATAATTTGCTGAAATAAAAAAAAAAAATATGAAAATGTATTTGGTCTCACTAATTAAATGTATACTAGTACAGACTAAAATATTAGTTAACATAGGAAATATTGAAAAGACATAGTGATATCAATAATGAAGAAAAGTTAATTCATATTAGCTAATACATATACTGTCATCAGGAATGTAAATTGGCCAAATAGTTCTGGAAGGCAGTATGACAATCATATATCAAAATGTAATATGTGTATATTATTTGTTCTCAAAATTCTATTATTAAATTTTAGCCCTTTAAAAGTAAGAAAATACATATGCATAAGGCAGTTCATTATAACATTTTATAAAAGGTTAAGTATCAGAAAATATATCTATATGAGGAGTGTTGGTGAAGGAAATTATGATACATGCATATATCACGCAAATCATAGACTTCTATAAAAAAATTGAAAAAAGTGCTGTAGATCTTTATAGACATGAAGAGATATTCAAGACATATTGTTGCATTCTAAAATAAGGTTATGGAAAATAGCAAGCTTATTCATGCCCATTCATTTGAAGTGTGTGTGTGTGTGTGTGTGTGTGTGTGTGTGTGTGACGAAGTTTTACAGTTTATGCACTACTGTAGGTAGATATTACAAAGTATGTTTAATGTTCATTATACTTGGGTGTTGAAAATTCAGGTGATTATCATTCCCTTTCTGTAATTTCATATTTGTTGCACAATTAATATTTAAATACTTATAGTAAGATTTTAAATAGTGTAAGAATTTAATATTACTAGCAC
>NW_012155507.1:3196786-3202878 GCF_000956105.1 Propithecus coquereli | reverse complement strand
ACTCGGACTTGGGGGGGGCAAGGGCAACATAAGTAACATAAATATCTGTACCCCCATAATATGCTGAAATGAAAAAAAAAATTAAAAAAAAATAAAAAAAAAAAGTTAACATGCTTAAATTTCTTATACTGAGCAAGAAAAAATGATTCTACAATGAGACAAAAATGGGCAAGAAACATGAAAATGTAATCCCTAAAATAAGTGACCATTCAACATATTTAAATATTTCATTTTACAAGGATTACATAGAATCAAAAATATATATATATAAATACAAAATACTATTTTTTCTATTGTATTTGCAGAAGTTATGTTTATATATAATATTCAATGTTATCAAAAGTAAGGAGAAATGGAAGATGAATTGGTACTATTCTGGAAAGCAATTTGGAAGTATTTATAAACATTACAAAAGAGTTCTGTAACAAAAGTTAAATATTCTACAGCACTGTCATAATTATTTTAACACCACTAATGATGATGCCCAAATAAGATTGACTTCCCAGTGCAGAACATTCAACAAATTGATCAATGAGAAGTATGTATCAGGAAGTAGTACCCACTTCAAAATGTAGAGGAATAACTAATTACTGGCTCTTAACCAACATAAAAGCAATTTTGATATAGAAAAGGTTCTCATTTGCAACATAAGGAAATAATATTAGTATGGAAGGAAATTGCAATCGAAATTAGATTATTTGTTTTCTGTAATTGATTATTTTTGAAATGCTAGCCTTTTGTTTTTCCATTTTTAGACCTTCTCAAAAAATCATTTTATTACTACAATAATCCTCAAATTATATTAGCCATTATATATATACATTGTATAAATAATATATAATATATATATTATAGACTCTCTCCTTTAACCAAACTTGAGTCAGTCTTCTCTGAGCTCCCTTTTTAACTATTTCTGGCCTTAGGCTCCATTCTTGGCCTATTTAGTACAGTTTTAGCAAGAATCCTGCTGGATCAGTTTAGCAAAAATTTCTCCACCCTTGATAACTGATCAAATTCCTTATTCCTCACCTTGATTTATCATCACCCTGGCCTTCCTTAAGCAAAAATCCTGTCTAATCCGTTGAGCCAGAGTCTTCCTTACTCCTGATGTTTCCTCTTAGTAATTTTCCATCCAATAACCCTCACCCTGTTCCTTGGCTATAAATCTCTACTTGTCCTTGTTGTATTTGATGTTGAGCCCAATGTCTTTCTCCTTGTTTTAGTTTTTTTTGGGTACTATAACACAATACCATAAACTCTATAGCTTATAAACAACAGAAATTTATTTCTCCCAATTTTCGAGGCTAGAAAATCCAACATCAAGGTGCCAACAGATTCGGATTCTGGTGAGGGCTCTCTCTTTGGTTGATGGATGGCACTTTCTGGCTGTGTCTTCTCATGGTAGAAGGGACAAATAAGGAATCTCTTTTGTAAATTACTAATCCCATTCATGAGGGCTCTGCCCTTATGACCTAATCACCTCTCAAAGGCTTCACTTCTTAATACCATAATATTGGGAATTAAGTTTCAACATATGAACTTTTGGAGAAACATTCAGAGTATTGCAACCCTATTACAAAACCCCATTGTAGTGTAACAATCCCCCTTATAAAGTCTGCCTTACTATCTTTGACAAGTGTCATGAATAATTTTTTATTTAATAATCAGCACTCACACACTTGAAAGTAGACAAATTTCTTCTTGTAGCACAGTTTATTCCTATCTCCTAATTAGTGATGCTGAAAATATGTTCAATTGACATCTAAATTAACAGAAAAGGTGTTGATTGGGGAAATGCGCAAGATACAAAATAACAACAATTTTATTAACACATAGCAATTTACTTTCTCTCTACTCTTTTAGCTAACCACATGGCCAAAAATTAATCATTTCTCTCAATAGGTTTTTGAGTTAATCTAGTTCCATGACTTGCTTCAAAACATAACTTCACCTAGAGAAATAGCAAACAACCTTATTTTCTAAAATTTCTAAAGTTGAATGCTTTTTCTGAAACTAGCTCCTCTGATCTCTTGGTCCCCTGTTGAATTCTTTCTCTGGAAAAGATGGGAACTCTGAGAATCAGTCACCTTCTGAAAATGAAAAGATCAGCAGAACTTTCTAAAGATTCATCTCTCGGCTATAAGCTCCATTATTTTAATCTCCGTTTTTGGAACTCATTTGAAAAAGAAAACCACGCCAAGGGTAACCTTCAGAAGGTTTGGTTCTTCATGTGATGAAGACAGCTGAAATAGGGTGATAACCATCCCAAGTGTTCAGGCATTGTGATATACTACCTTTGTTGTTCACACCTGAAATAATTTTCCTCTCTCCTACCACTGGGAGACAATAGGTAAATTATCTTTCAGATCTTCACTTTTTATATGGAAATTGGAGATAACAACCTTACCTCATAAGGTTGTAAAATTATTGTAATAATTTAAAAGATGTGTACACACACACACACACACACACACACACACACAGAAATAGGCTAGCAGAAGGTAAATGTGGCACATAGCTAATATTCAAGGTTTGTTATTTGCCCTTCTACCCTGGTCAATAAAATGGCCTCCCATCAGATATAGATATGCCAAAGCACTTTGATTAACACAGGGTTTTCTCCTAGAATTTTGTAGGGGTCATTTTTGTTGTCCTGATGGCTGGGGGTGGATGGGTGCTATTTTTATTTAGTACCCAAAGTCTGGGGATGCTAAACACACTACAATATACCAGAAAGAGCTGAAAAAAGAAAGAAGGAAGAAAATAAGGAAGGAAGGAAATAAAAGAAAAAGAAATGAACCTCCTAAAATGTCAATTATGTCCCTGTGAAAAAATATGAGGACATCACTGATTACTTCTGGTACCTTGAGGACAATGGCCCTCAGAAGGCCTTATTTTTCATTAAAGGCTTCCAGAATATTGCTTGCTTTGGTCTGAAAACTCTGACCTAAGGGAGCAAAACAATATTTGGTCTCTTTTCCTTACTTGCTGCCTTGAATTTTACCTTTCTTAATATTTACAATTGAGAGGAATTTTGGAAAATAGTTATTAAATGTACAACCTCTGGAGTCAGATTCCTGGCTTCACATTCTGACACTGCCTCTTTGCCAGTTTTATGACTTAAGGTAAATTTCTTACCCCTCTGTGCTTCAGTATCCTTATCTACAAAGCTTAGATAACAACATAACATCTGACTCATGAAGTTGTTTCAAGGAATCAATGAGTTAATTCACAAAAAGCACTTAGAATGAGGCTGGATCGGGGGCAAGGGCAACATACGTAACCTAAACATCTGTACCCCTATAATATGCTGAAATAAAATAAAGAGAGAGAGAAAAAAAGAGAAAAAAAAAAGAAGAGAAAAAAAGAGAGGGAAAAAAAGAATGAGGCTCGATCACTGAATTTGTTATTAATATTATCACTTTCAATGTATCAGCTGAATACCCTGGCTTGAAACCTACTGTCTTAGTCCATTTATTGTGCTATAACAAATGTACTTGAAACTGGATAATTTCTAAACAACAGAAATTTATTTTTCACAGTTCTGGAAGCTGGGAAGCCCAAGATCAAGGCACCAGCCAGTTTGATTGTCTGGTGAGGGCTGCTCCCCACTTTCAAGATAGTGCCTTGATGCTGTATCCTCTGGGGTTTTGAATGCTGTGTCCTTAAATGGCGGAAGGTAGAAGGGCAAGAGAGCCAAATGCCATGTGAGCCTCTTTTATAAGGGCCTCAATCCCTTTAACAAGGGAGGGGGCTTCATGACCTAATTACCTCTTAAAGGGCCCATCTCTTAATACCATCACGTTGGTCATTAAGTTTCAACATCTGAATTTTATGGGGAACATATTCAAACTATAGCACCTACCTACCCTCAACAACATGTATAGGAGGCAAAAATCTCCTACAGACTGTTTGGCAGTAACTATTACATTGTAGTGAGATATGTGTGTATGTATGTGTGTATATATATATAGGGAAACCACAACTATTGTTCTGAAAATATATCACATAATATACCTAGATACACACTTGTAAAATCAATCAAGATGCCTATTACAGCATACAATGGCTAACATAATCTAGTCTACTTTTACCATCCTGCCTCACCTTCTTTATGCTCTAGTGACATTGGGTTTCTTTCTATTCTTTGCACCCTCTATGATCATTTCTGCCTTGGGACCTTTGCACTTCATATTTCCTATGAAATGCTTTCTCCTCAGATGTTCTCATGGCTGCATTTTTCTCTCCACTCAGGTCTCACCTAAAATTTCATGACCTCACACTGTCCCTGAACAGTCTATCGATGTTACTGGCTTCACCCATCTTACCATAACCACTATCATATCACCCTATTTTATCTTCCTAGTAGCACTTATCATAAACAGAAGTTTTCTCATTTTTATTACTTGCTTATTGTGTCTGATTTAACTAGATTTTAACCACCATGTAAGCAGGGGCCATGTCTCACTTTTTCACCAAAGTATCTCCAGAATGAATCTCTGTCTTCCCCCTCTCTATCTCTGTCATCAAACACACACACACACACAGATATCAAACACATATATATGTATATATAGTGATTGTTGTTATTAAATGAACAGTGAACGTATGAAAACAGTGCAGTCAAAGGCCAGTGGTGGAAGACTAAAGAGAGTGAACTTAATTCATGCCTGATCCCTTTTGAAAATTCTCATTAAATACATAATTACATAATTAATAGAATGGCTTCTTAAATTTGAATTTTAGAAGGCTCACCTTATGCAATATTTTACTAGCACTTATCCATAAACTTAAAATCGAGGTTTACAACTGAACCCAGTATGAGCCTTTTAATCAAGCATAAGTCACATTGTAGATTGCTGAAAGGAAATTCACACTTTTTTTTAAAGGAGGAGCTACTTAGTCATGTTTCCATCAAATTTTACTTAGTGGAGTAATAGCTTCTTATTCTATAAATGGTGATGGATAAAAAAGATCAAATTTTTAGGTAAAATTAGTGCTTTAATTTTAAAAAGTCAGGTATTAATTAGGTTATTGTACTTGACATGAACTTGTTTGTATCTATTTGCAAAAGAGTAGGTAGATGTTTTAATCCAGATGATACATACAATACGTTACAATACAATGCACAGTTCTAATATGTATTACAATATTTATAATTTCTCACTAATTTAAAAATCCACTAAAATTATCTGCTAAAAAGCAGATGTAATATTATAATCTGAAACATTTCAGATAACTATTTGTCCCGTATTTTATATTTAGTTATTATTACTAATCCCCCTTTGAAAAAAGTAAACTTTGAAATTCTGCTTTCTTAATCAGTGTTTCTAGAGAAACACTATAATTATTCCTTCAAATGTAAATTATTTGGACATGGTGCCACAAATTGTTTACAATTACAACTACTTTATATTTTAAAGACGATTTTAGTATGGGCAGTGGATTTTTATAAGATGAATTCCATGTTTTTCATTATTATAACTCATAAAATCTAAAGATCTCCTTTTAAACTAATTTAAAATTTTAGTCTAGAAATTTTTTTACCTTATTGTGAATAAAACTCAGGAGACTCATGGAAATGTAAAGTTAGAAAGGACATTAGAGACCTATTTTCATTACTAAGCATATCAAATGATGTGAGAAAATAGCTCAGTGATACTTGTACAGATAAATTATGAAAATATTAGCCTCATACCACTATTTTAAACTTATTTAATGAGTATTAAAGACATCACTGTTATTTTGGAATAAAAGGATGAAATTTATGTTAAAAAAGATTCAAAAAATAGAAATGGATAAACAAAGATGGTCACTATTGCATTTCTTATAATCCTGAACATGTAAAATTAACCTTAGAATGGCATAACATTAAGGAGACAGTTTAGTAAATTTTAGTATCTTTACTTGATTGACTATTATGCAGCACTCAAAATCATTATGATAACAAGAACATGCTAAAATATAATAAATGTTTAATAAGATGACATTCTTACTATGATATAAATATATGTATGGATAGAACACACAAACCTAATAGCTGATGTTTTAGGATATGGAGATTATAATGATTTGGAACCTTTAATTTTTAA
>NW_012155507.1:3167548-3196366 GCF_000956105.1 Propithecus coquereli | reverse complement strand
ATGTCTGGAGGTTCTTTCCATTATGTTACTTGTATAAATTTGAGGAAGGTAAGTGCTGGCTGCAACGCAAGCAGTATTATAAAAAACAATTAACTATTTCAGCTTAGCTTCACTTTTCTGGAGAGTATAGATGCTAAACAGAATTCTAAGTATTAGTTACAATGTCAAAGGCAGAAACAAATTATTTTGATGGGTTACAGTTGATGAATCACTGTTATCTTCACACACATTTTAAACATCGTTTATGTTCTCACTGAAATCTGAATTTATCATAATCTTAAAGAAATTAGTTGAAAAATATTGAGTACCTATTCTGTGATAACAGCTAGGAGTAAAACTATGAGTAAGACCCAACTGAGGGTCTTAGCCTAGGCTGTTCATCTAACTGAGGAGAAAGACCCAAATACAACTGACAGTAATAAAAGAGAAAAAAAATCTCAACATGTGAAATAAACAGTTATGGGAATACATGGGAAAATGGCATAGTTTGATCAGAAAAGGTAATGCTTGAGTTGGGTCTTAAATGATATACAGGATTTTCACAGCCAGAGAAAACAGGGGAAATAAAGAGGAAGAAGTCCAGACTCATGAAAAGATTAGGATATGAACAATTCTAAAATTACAGATACATTGAAATACTAACTTTGCATTTTCATTTACTGGAGAATGATGTAAACCTGCAGGAAGTGCACGTGTGTGTGTGTGTGTGTGTGCGTGTGTGTGTTTAAGGATTTTGACAAAGTCGAAGAGAGAAAAAAAAGAAGTGGTGGGAAATGGCACCAAAAATTAACATCATATACGAATGGAAGCAGTAGGATATATTAGGAAATATCATCATGTTAACTTGAAAGTGTTCAAACTTAAGCGACACTTCTGAAAAAGATGAAGGTGTAAGAGCTGACTTCCACCTACCTCCCAGGGACTGACCAAAATTACTACTTAAATGATAAAAATGATGGTAGTGTTGAGGGGCAGGATGGGCAATTTCACAAATAAAAAAGACTGTGAGTTATTTTGTTTGTTTGTTATATGTATGTTTGTTTTTACCATTTTTGGGTAATCACAAACTGAGAGTGCAAGCTTGTCCCTCAGGGGCACCCTTTGCAATGAGACAGACAATGAGAAAAAAGAATACTCCTCCAATTCACAAAGTCAAAAGTGGAATAAGGTGATCAAACAGAGCCAGAGTCTATACCTGGAATACAGATCAGGTAGAATAGATAAGCAGATGAGGAAATATACCCTCCCATACAGGACCTAAAATGAAAGTAGGGGAAAGGGAAGGGGAAGGGAAGGAGAGAAAGAGAAAATGTTGTATGACTACAAGTTATATCAAAAATTCATCCCCTGAGCTCATCATACCCATGCTACTGTTTATATCACAAGATAAATAAATATTCATCAGCCTGTAGAAGAAAAGTAGGAGTTAAGCACATAATTAGATATAAAAAGGAACTTAAAGATTAAAAATATAATAATAACACAAATAAAATTGAAAATTTGGATAAAGCTTTCTGGGAAAAGAGAAATTAGCAAAAATGGCAAAATTTGGAATATGAACATGCCATTTCAGAGTTCATCAGTAACAATAAATGTATGAGGCCTTTCAGTTTAAAAAAATCTACACAAAGGAAAGTAATGAGGAAGAATTTGTCTTCATTTTTATAAAGCTACTTTAATAATGAAAGTATGATATTGTTGCCAGAACAGAGAGTCTCATAGAATGGAATGAAAAATCTTGAAACAAACTCAAGTATATGTAATAATTTAGTTTTAGCTAACGTTTCAAAATAGGAAGGAAAGATTCTTAAATAAATGATGCTATTACACCTACCTAATGAGGTGTTCAAAAACAAACATGTATCCTTTCTGATGCAAATATAAATTCCTATTGATTCTAACCACTGAAGTAGCAGAAAATTGAAGTTGAATATTTTATAACATTGGAATGAGTCAGGACTTCTCAAGCCTGGCACCAAAACCAAAAATGATAGGATAAGGGTATAAATTAGTAGAAGTGACCATACAATAAAAGTTTTAAAAAAAACTTCTCTATGGCTAAAACAACCAAGAAGAACGTTTAAAGAAAAATCAACAACTAGAACAATGCATACAACTTGAGATGGGTAATAAATAATTTTAATGCATATAGAAAGATTACAAACCAATGAGAAAAAAATAGACAAGAAAATAGTGCAAACAAATATGCAAATGATCAATACACATTTGAAAAAGGTTCAACTCACTATAAATAAATAAAAATTAAAACAATAAGATACTCTTTAAAAATGTGTTGGCCCCATTCCAAAAAAGAAAAGTCCTTGACCAGATGGTTTCACACCCGAATTTTACCACACCTACAAAGAAGAACTGGTGCCTATCCTGCAGAAATTATTCCACAGCATCGAGAGGGATGGATTCCTCCCCAACACATTTTATGAAGCCAACATAACCCTGATACCAAAACCAGGAAAGGACACAACAAAAAAGGAAAACTACAGACCAATATCCCTTATGAATATACATGCAAAAATTCTCAACAAAATTCTAGCTAACTGAATCCAGGTGCTTATTAAGAAAATAATCCATCACGACCAAGTGGGCTTCATTCCAGAGATGCAGGGATGGTTCATAATACACAAATCTATAAATGTAATTCACCACATAAACAGAAGCAAAAACAAAAACCATATGATTCTCTCAATAGACGCAGAAAAAACATTTGACAAAATTCAACACCCTTTGATGATAAGAATGCTTAACAAAATAGGCATAGATGGGGCTTACCTAAAAATGATACAAGCCATTTATGACAAACCCACAGCCAACATCATACTGAATGGGGAAAAATTGAAAGAATTCCCACTTAGAACTGGAACCAGACAAGGTTGCCCACTATCTCCACTTCTATTCAACATAGAGCTGGAAGTCCTGGCCACAGCAATCAGGCAAGAGACTGAGATTACAGGCACATGAAAGGGAACAGAAGAGATCAAACTCTCACTATTTGCTGATGACATGATATTATATCTAGAAAACCCCATGGATTCAACCAAGATGCTTCTGGAATTGATAAATGAATTAAGTAAAGTCTCAGGATATAAAATCAATACACACAAATCAGAGGCTTTCATATACGCCAACAGCAGTCAAACCGAGAACCAAATCAAAGACTCAATTCCCTTCACAATAGCAAAAAAGAAAATAAAGTATCTAGGAATATATTTAACTAAGGCGGTAAAAGACCTCTACAGGGAGAACTATGAAATTTTGAGAAAAGAAATAGCAGAGGACATAAACAGGTGGAAAACCATACCATGCTCGTGGGTCGGCAGAATCAACATCGTTAAGATGTCTATATTACCCAAAGTGATCTATAGATTCAATGCAATCCCTAGTAAAATACCAACATCATTCTCCACAGATGTAGAAAAATTAATTTTACGCTTTGTATGGAACCAGAGAAGACCCCGCATAGCAAAAACAATTCTAGGCAATAAAAACAAAATGGGAGGTATCAACTTACCAGACTTCAAACTTTATTATAAGGCTGTAGTAATCAAAACAGGTTGGTACTGGCACAGAAATAGAGCCATTGACCAGTAGAACAGAACTGAGAACCCAGATATAAAACCATCCTCATACAGCCACCTAATCTTTGACAAAGCAGACAAAAACATACACTGGGGAAAAGAATCCTTATTCAATAAATGGTGCTGGGAAAACTGGATAGCCACATGTAGAAGACTGAACCAGGATCCACACCTTTCACCTCTCACAAAAATCAACTCATGCTGGGTAACAGATTTAAACCTAAGGAGTGAAACTATCAGAATTCTAGAGGAAGATGTTGGAAATACTATTCTAGACATTGGCCTAGGCAAAGAATTTATGAAGAAGACCCAAAGGCAATCACAGCAACAACCAAAATACATAAATGGGACCTGATCAAATTAAAAACTTCTGCACAGCCAAAGAAACTGTCACAAGAGCAAACAGACAACCTACAGAACGGGAGAAAATTTTTGCATGCTACAAATCCGATAAAGGGCTGATAACCAGAATCTACTTAGAACTCGGGAAAATCAACAAGAAAAAATCAAACGACCCTATCGAAAAATGGGCAAAGGACATGAACACCACCTTTTCAAAAGAAGACAGAATAATGGCCAAAAAACATATGAAAAAATGCTCAACATCTCTATTCATCAGGGAAATGCAAATTAAAACCACAATGAGATATCACTTATCTCCAGTGAGACTGGCCTTTATCAAAAAGTCCCAAAACAATAAATGTTGGCATGGATGCGGAGAGATAGGAACACTCATGCACTGCTGGTGAGAATGCAAACTAGCGCAACCTCTGTGGAAAGCAATATGGAGATACCTTAAAGAGATACAAGTAGAAGTACCATTCGATCCAGCAATCCCATTACTGGGCATCTACCCAAAAGACCAAATGATACTGTATAAGAAAGACACCTGCACCCGAATGTTTATAGCAGCACAATTCACAATTGCAAAGATGTGGAAACAACCCAAGTGTCCATCAATACATGAGTGGATTAATAAAATGTGGTATATGTATACCATGGAGTACTATTCAGCTTTAAGAAACAATGGTGATATAGCACTCTTGTATACTCCTGGATAGAGCTGGAACGCATTCTACTAAGTGAGGTATCCCAAGAATGGAAAGAGAAGCACTACATGTACTCACCATCAAATTGGTATTAACTGATCAACACATAAGTGCACATATAAGATTAACATCTATTGGTTGTTGGGCAGGGGGGAGGGGGCAGGGGCAAGGAGGGAGGAGGGGACGGGTATATGCATACACAAAGAGCGCAATGTGCACTACCCGAATGATGGACATATTTGAAACTTGGACTTGGCGGGGGGGCAAGGGCAACATACGTAACCTAAACATCTCTACCCCCATAATATGCTCAAATAATAAAAAAAAATGTGTTGGCCTGCCAAAGCATTTAAAAAGTGATCAAAAATATATTGGCAAATATGTTAGAAAGTAGAAATTCATATTTGGTAAGAGAGAAAATTGGTGAAAATTTCAGGGAGAGCAAATAGGTTACATATATCTTTAACTTAATAATTCTACGTTTATGGCATCACTTAAGGCGATAATTGTACATGTTATCACACTAGGGTATGTATTGCATTATTGTTTATAATAAAACATGAAAAGTGAAAACTTTCGATAACAGTGGGCTTATAAATTACAGTATGATTTAAAATGGAAAAAAAATCCAAATATCCAAAATGTTTATGTAGCTCTCCAGTGTCAAAATAGAAATATTTCCACAATAGAGATAGACATATACACCTATCCATGGTGAAAGAAAAGAATGTGACAAAATGTTAACAGTATTTATCTCTGGGTGTTTATCCTCTTTTTTATTTCAAAATATTAAGGGGATACGAATGTTTTTGGTACATGGGTAACTTTTGTAATGCTTGATTCAGGGCTATAAGGGTACCTATCACCCAAATAGTGTTCATTGTACCTGTTTGATAGGTTTTTGCCCTTCCCCTCCCACCGTTTGATTTCCAATGACTTTTACTTCCCTCTCTGCACATGTGTATCCCTCAGATAGTTCCAATTTATTAGAGAGTATATGTGGTGTTTGTTTTTCCGTTCTTGAGATACTTCACTTAGGATAATTGTCTCCAGTTCCATCCAAACTGCATCCTTTTTATGGCTGAGTAGTACTCCATTGTATACATATGCCACATTTTTTTAATCTACTCATGAATTGATGGGCACTTGGGTTGATTCCACATCTTTGTAATTGTGAATTGTGCTGCAATAAACATTCAAATGAAGGCATCTTTTTGATAAAATGCCTTATTTTCCTTTGGGTAAATACTCAGTAGTGGGATTGCTGGATCTCTTTTATTGACTGATTTAATTTAAAACATTGATGACATATTACTTCCATCACAAATAAAGCTATATTTATTTCAAAATATAATCTACATTATTCATAGTGATGATCTTTCATAATATTTTTAATCATATAGCAATGTTCAAAGTGCTTTCATATACATGTTATTTTCACTTCAGTTGTTCTATAAGTTAACTCAGACAGGAATAATTATTAGTCTTATTTTAACAAAATGAAATATTTCCTAGAAAAATCATTCTAATTCACTTTCATGTGAACCATACTATGACAGGAGAATAGAAGTAAATACATGGCATCACAATTGAATTTTCTTCTTTGATGCTTGAGAGATTAGGGATGGTTAGCAACCAACAAAGTCTCCTATGTAGTAATCAGGCGCTTTTACTTTGGCAGAATTCAACTCACATTTGACCAAGGTACTCTTTCCCTCTAATATTAAACTTGTGTTTATTTAAAAGAAAATCCGATATCTGGGTCTGAATAAGTTTCATGAATTCATCCAAACATTAGTTGAAAACTACACTATAATACAAATATGCACTTTCCCCATCATCTTGGTATATTGATTTAAGCACTTAATAAATATGCATAATTTACATTTCTAAGGCTTAATAAATTGAGTTAAATCCAAAATGATTTGGGGTAAATGTGATTTCCATCTCTTATTGTTAGTTCCATGTCAAGTCATACATTAATTCAGTAAAATGGTCAGTGAGCAGAAAATTTCTCATCCGGAGTGGCTAAAATATGCTATTTATATTAATGACTTAATAACATTTAAATAAGTCTTCTTATGCACCAGATGAAAGTCAAGTTCCATTTTTAAAAGATGAGAAAATTTGAAAGTAGCAGAGAAAATAAATAGGAAACCTAAAAATATGCTAAAGTTACACCAATATAAAATCTGCTCTAATCTGAAATGTAAAAGAAAAGTCACACTACAACTAAGTCATATAAGAACCCAAAGGTAAATGAGTAATCAGAATAAAAGCTCACATAGTTATGTGTCTTATTTCTTCTTTACTATGTATAAGCTATTTTAATAAGTATTTTATATCTTACAAATATGTAAAATATTCCATACAGTATATTTGAAGGTAAATTTGCATTGTTTTTTGTAAAAAAAAAGTAATAGAACTAATCTCCCTTCAGTATCTATGTACTTTTCACTTTTCTTTCAGTATCAAAGAAGGAATAATACTAAAAAAATCACAGGCATTAAAAGACTAAGATTTAGGGGTACAGTCTAGACTGTAAAAATATTAACTGTTTTAATAAAGGGATCATAATCCAGGACCTTGGACTTCTTATAAGTGTGTGATGTTCACAAAGCTGTCCCCCATACCATTACTGATTATTGGTAGAGGAACCCTATTGGCATTCTTTTCTGAGAACTTAAAAGGTTTTATTGGAAAATTCCTCATGTTAATTAGTAACAGATAGTCGCAGATATATATGGCAAATTAGTACAAAGATAAAACTTGCCAGTACCACTACCACTGCCACTATAACTCCCTAATGAAACCAAAAAGCAGATACTGGGGTAGGATCAATCCATCTTGATTACCGTGGGGATAGAAAATTCAGTGCCAGTTTAGCATACTATTGAACATGGTTTGAAAAATTTAGTACTAAATATAAAAAATAAATGTAGATATCTTAACTTCAAGTAAAAATAGATAAGGTAAAAGTATACCTTTTAAAGTAAATTAGCATGCTATGATAAAGAAAAATAATTCACAATGTACAGAGTCCTATCTTTCTCTGTAAATGAATGTTCAATTTTCCATTTCATTTTTGTCTAACAATGCAAACCATGTGAGCCCTGAGGGCATTATTATCTCCAGCTAGATTTCAAAGTATGGAAACAAAGTTCTGCAGGCTTGCTGGGGCAGGGCTCAGAGAGACAGCCACTGTGGAGTCACCCAATCAAGCTGCAGGGATGGGTCTGCCCAAAGCCTTGGAGGCTGGTTAGCATGGATCCTAGGGAATCCAAACCTGGCCCAACAGAGCTGCTGGGGAAGAAGCACTACCCCAGTGGGTCTGGAAGTCGGGACTCCCACCCCAGTACGTTTGGAAGGTAAGATCTGTGTCCCGGTGGGCCTGGAGGGCAGAACATCAAGCCAAAGAGAATTATTCTCAAACCTTAAGGTCTAGTGGAATTTGGCCCATTGGGTTTTGGACTTGCTCTCGACCTGTCACCCCATTCTTCTTTCCTATTTCTACCTTTTGGAATGAAAATGTCTATTCTGTTCCTCCCTCACCATTTTGGAAGCACATAACTCATTTGGTTTTACAGGTTCACAACTGGAGGTGAATTTTGCCTCAGGATAAATCATACCTTGATTTTGCCATAGAGCTACCAGGCCATGGATGGGAGATCACTGCCTTTCCTTGACTCACAGTACTGTGAGCATGCATTCAACAACTGTCCTAATGATTATGCCCAATCCCCTGTCAGGGATGGAAGGCAAATGCAGCACAATCACTTTCTAAGGCAGAATGATGGCAGTGGTCACAGGGTATAATCAAGAGGGAGGAGGCCAGATGGAGCATGGGGACCCAGGGGCAGGGAGCTAGCCACTTAGAACTCATCCCAGGGAGATAGGAACATGGAAAGAGGGAGGCCCACACATGAGCTGAAATATCAAGCTTAAAAAATAACACAAATTTAAAGATAAAATTATTAAGAATTTCAAGATGGCAACTCCAACCACGAGGCCCCATTCTAAGCACAAGACCCTGTGCTACTGCATTGTTTGTACCCTCATGAAGCCAGGCCTGCACCAGGAACATAGAAAACAGCAGATTCAAAATCCTTTACTTTTCTCTTTTCCACGAATTTACTTGCACCCATATTCATTTTTGCTTGATTACCTTACATAAAATGGAAAAAATATCACCTTCTAATGCTGAAAGTTAATAGCTCTACCTAAGCTCTAAAACCTATCCTTTCCTATGCTCTACTCAGACTTGCTCCATAAGTTATCTCATCTTGATCCTTCATGTTCAATTTAATAACTTGACATTATCCTGTAGTTACTCTTCTTTCCACCCCTTCAAAGCCAAACATGAGGGCTGTCCGGAGCCATGAGGCCCGGCAGCTGCTTACCAAGCCCACGCATTTGCAAAAGCCTGCGGAAGAGCTTGTAAGTTTCTATTTACCCATTATAACTATGTAGCCCTTGAAAGCCCCTGAGGGTTTCCTTATATAGAAATCCTCTGGCTGGAAAGCCAGAGCCTCGGAAAGCACGGCCCCTTTATTGTTACTCTTTCTGCCTTACTTAAGCCTCTGCCTTCCTGCCAATAAACGAGACTTGATCAGAGTCCTGTCTTGTCTCCATTTCTTGTGTCTCCTGCCTCTCCCAATTCCCACTCCCTCCTCCAGGGTCCGCGTTGACTACCCCGCGGGTCGGGACAGAGGGCAGCATTTGGTACACTCATTCTCTGTACAGTTTCATCTTTCAATCACTTATTCTACCTAAAATCAATACAATCTGGCTTGTCCCTAAAGAAATACCATGAATCTGCTTTCACAATATCCCCAGTAATATTTTTGTCTTGAATGGCTTATCAAGCAGAGAAGAAAGGCAAGATACATGAAGAAACACATGAAGAAACAGCTATGTAACGGTACAGTGCCGTGAAAAAGCTTGACACTTCTGAAACGTAATTCAAAGTGGATTCAGAGTTAGTTGCATTACATAGTGTGTGAATTTGGGTCTCCTGAAAAACAGAAGCCAGGAGAGGATTAATTCTGGGAAATGCGAAAGATTAATTCTGGGAAATGTCTCTGAGAGATAAAGAGAAAAGAGAGCAGGAGTAGATAGGAAGAGTCTTCAGACTGCAATGCAGAACTGACCTCTGTGAAAGAAGAGAAGGAAGAAAGGAAGATTGGCTTGAAAGAGGTTCAGACTAAGTAAAGTTCTGAGAAAGCCTTGGCCAAGCCTAATGGAAATTCCTGAGCAAAGATTGCCTATTAGAGGAGTCCTGCATGAAGGATAAATGGCCCAATTCTAGTACCTCCACCATGCTCAATCATTTGCTGGAGACTTTCCAGAGGAAAAATGGCCTTTGCAAAGCATCACAGCAGATCCGAAGGTGCATCAGTTAGAGTCCCCTGATTAACTATGCTCTCTGCAGCAGGTTCTTTTGAAGGGAGAATCTGAATAGCACACCTCTGTGGAGGCCATAGTCCACCATTTGTAAAATACTGCACAAATGTACTTCATGCAAATTCGGACAGCAGCCACTCCACAGTTCTCTTGAACTTCTCCTCTTGATGAAATAATTAGAAGACAGAGGCTAGTGGAACAAACTAGAGTTCCTGTTATTGCATTTGATCTCAGGGCTCCAACTGGTTCTCATCCTCTCCTTTCCCTATTACTCATTCTAAATTGCCCTCATCCTTAGCTCTCATCTCAACAGGTCTTGGGGATTTCACTGGTGACATGACCCAAAACTTCATGCCCGAGGATTCTAAGTCCCTATTAATTATACATTTCCTGTTCAGAAGGGGGTTTCTCCATGTGTCCATTTATGGGACAAGGAAATACCAAGAGGAACCCAACTGGATCATTTGGATTCCGCATATAATTCTCCCTACCACCACTGTGTAAAAGTAGTCCTACTTCCTCCCTTCTGCTATCAGGGTCACTTACCCCTGCCAAAAATAATAGCTCTTCCTCTGGCCTGTTGTTTCCTGAACATAAGGAGTCCAAAATGTCCTGGTGGCTGCTGTAGATTATAATTTATTGGCAAAAAGCAAAGGTGCACCCTCTTTGGGGCTTCCATCTCTCTATAAACCCCAGAGTTCTAGGTACAGAAAGCACAAAGACCTCAGGGGGTCATTGGAAATGATGAACTGGGACCATTTCTGCCTCCACATCTTGGTTCCTGGACCCATATATTCTTCCCACTGAGGATATAGTGCTACAAACAAGTCTCCTGGTTAGCATTTTTTTTTCTGACATTGTCTTAGTCAGTTTGGGCCACCATAACAGGCTACCATAGACTGGGTGGTTTAAATAACAAACCTTTATTTTTCACAGTCTTATGCTAAAAGTGTGAGATCAGAGTGCCGGCATGGTGAGACTTTTAGTGAGGGTTCTCTTCCTTGTTCTCAGATGGCCGCCTTCTCACTGTATCTTCACATGGCAGCAAGAAAAAGCTCTGGTTCCTCCATTTCTTTATAAGGGCCACTAATCCTATCATGGAAGCTCCACTCTCGTGACTTATCTAACCCTAATTACCACCCAAAGGACTCACCTCCAAATATCCTCACATTGGAGATTAAGGTTTCAGGATATGAATTTTGAGAGGATACAAACATTCAGTCCATAGCAAGCACCAAATATATTGTCATTCCAATTACTCTCAATTCTCTGATACCAACTGGATGCCCCAAAATTAAATTGAATTCTGACACTAACTATCCAGATTGAGCATAGACTTCACAAGTTAAGGAAAATGTTAGGTTTAAAGAACTAACCCTGCCCAGACTTCCATCCAAACCTCCTATAAAACGCATCCCTCTCCCCTTCCTAGGGATGTATTAGGCAGTAGCCTTTGCCAGACCCCTAGGGAGATAAGGGAATGAAATGCAAAAGGGGAACTTACTTTCCTCATTCCTCCTGATAAGGACTATGCCTATGCCTCCCAGTTGTTCCCTAGGGAGATAAAGAAATGGAATGCAAGAGGGGAACTTATTTTCCTTATCCCTCTGGTTGTTTGAAAAGAATTTATTTACTCCTCCCAGGAGAACCCTGTATAAAATCCAAGGCTCTCCCCTTTTTTCTGGTGAATGTCTTTTTAGGCCTCCACCCGTCTGCACCCAGATGCTCAAAATAAACAGCACTTTGCTACACATGAGACTTCATGTGTCTCTCTCTTGGCTCAGGACCTAAAAGAAAATGTCTTTCATTTCTGACACTACTTAGAGTTAACACAGACCCCACAAGTTAAGGATTCAGGCCCATAAGACTGCCCTCATTTCAGATGCCAGTCACAAGTTTTCAGGGGGCACATAAACTTCTGAAAAATCAGCTAATAAATTCAGGGGTTCCTATAACCCACCCCTAAGTTTTGATAATTTACCAGAAAAATGTATAGAACTCAGAAAGTGCTATATTTATGATTATAGTTTTATTATAAAAGTTACAGTTCTGGAACAGCTAAATAGTAGAGATACATAAGGCAAGGTATGGAAGAGTGGGAGTAAGAGGATGCAGGGCTTCCATGCTCTCTCTAGGCATACCACCTTCCCAAGACATTGATATTTTCCCTAACCCATAAACTCCTCAAACTTCATTGTTCAAGTTGTCAACAGAAAAAAAGACCAAACTCTGTAAAATAATTTTAAAGAGATTTACTCTGAGCCAAATTTGAGGACCATGACCCGGAGCCACGCCCAAGAGGTCTTGAGCAGTGGACTCGCAGAGGTTGGGTTACAGTTTGGTTTTATACATTTTAGGGAGACAGGGGTTACAGGTGAAGTCATAAATCAATACGTGGGAGGCATACATTGGTTTGGCCCGAAAAGGTGGGCCATCTCAAAGCAGGGGGCTTACAGGTTATAGGTGGGTTTAAAGATTCTTTGGCTTGTAATTGGTTAAAGACATGAAGCTTTGTCTAAAGGCTTGGAATGTTTTAACATAAGGAGCTCTTTATCAGAGATAAGCCACTGGACATATGTTTGTTGTGTAAATTGAGGACCTGCAGGTTTGTCTTGCATATTCTTAGGCCTGTTAATGGGTTACAAAGGATGTCCCCAAGAAGGGAGGGGGGCATGATAAGGCATGTCTGACATCCTTCCTCCTGGCAGGCAATTTAGTTTTAGGATATTTCTTTGGCCACGAGGGGGTCCCTTTAGTCAGCCGGTGGGGGGGAGGGGTGAGCCTTAAAATTGTATTTTAGTTCACAAAGGATATTTAACAAAGTTTCATTATGTAGGCATGATTGATTAAATCATTGGCAGTTGGTGATTGAGCTCAAACCCCAGACCCCCTTCTCTTCCTGGAGGTGGGGCTAGAGTGAGGCAGAAAGCTCCAACTCTCTAATCATGTTCTGGGTTCCTCTGGCAACCAGCAGGTATCCTAAAGCTACTTAGGGGCCACTAAGAGTCACCTTATTGCATAAACTCTGGTATTTTTTTTTTTTTTTTGAGACAGAGTCTCACTGTGTTGCCCCGGCTAAAGTGCCATGGCGTCATCCTAGCTCACAGCAACCTCAAACTCCTGGGCTCAAGCAATCCTCCTGCCTCAGCCTCCCGAGTAGCTGGGACTACAGGCATGCGCCACTATGCCCGGCTAATTTTTTCTATATATTTTTAGTTGTCCAATTAATTTCTTTCTATTTTTAGTAGAGACGGGATCTCGCTCTTGCTCAGGCTGATTTCGAACTCCTGAGCTCAAACAATCTGCCCGCCTCGGCCTCCCAGAGAGCTAGGATTACAGGTGTGAGCCCCCCGTGCCGGGCCTAAACTCTGGTATTTTAGTAGGGACTTGTTATAAATAACAAAAGACACTCCTATCACTCAGGAGATTCCAAGGGTTTGAAGAGTTCAGGAACTAAAGACTCAATTTATATTTTTTATTAAACCACAGGCAGCCCCTGGTCTTTGACTACAGATCCCTTAGACAAAAGATTTATACAAGTCAAAAGCTACTTGCACCTTACTAGAGTCCATTTAGTCGTTAATAATTAGATTAGTCTATTATTTTGTATGAAAATGTCTCCCAGGGCAGGGAAGTCAGTTTTGCAGTCTTCCATTTGATTTTGTCAGGTTCCAAAAGCAGAACTGGTCTCAGTAACGTATGCCTTCACCCTTTCAAGCATGATATTTCATGTTTTTCTCTGTGCCTCTTTTGCGGTGTTAATCTAATATTGGATTTCTCTCATCACATAACCCATTTATTTTCTTTACTCTCAGCTACCATTTCCCCTCTCCATGTGTACCCAAACTTTTTCACCATTGGAAGAAACATTAGGTTTGGTCACTGTGCTGATCTATATTGTGGGCAGCAATACTAGTCTAGCAAGTATCTCACCATAAATCCACTCCCATTCAGATAGGTTAGGTTTATATTGGTACAGAACTAGTGAGCTATTTTTACCAACTGGCAATATAGCTGCATTCAGTATAAAACCTAATTTTACCAGATGGAGGGAAAGCACAATCTGCCCCATCAGGCCCTTAGAAATTCTGACATAAAGATTTAAATACATAGTTACAGTTTCTTGCATAGATAAAAGAGCCACAACCATTTCACATAAAGCCTGTTCAAGAGTATCAGTTTTCACCCAAACTTTCACTATAATTCCAAAAACCCTCACAATTCCTAATTGTAACCTCCATTGGGACTTTATCAATGGGTTTTGGTTTGACAGTATAAGGTTCAGGAACTGTTCCCAAGTCAGACATAATCCCATTCCCATAAAACATTCAAGGAAAGGAAATATAACCCCTTCACATAAAGCTTTTTTAAACATTCAAGTTTTCATCCAAATTTCACCTTAATTCTGAGAATCATTGCATTTCTAAATTCTCTCTGTGAACTAAAATAAAATCTTAAGGCTCCTCCCCACCAGCTGGTTGAATGGACCCCCTCTTGGCCAAGGGGATATTCCAAAACTAAATTGCCTGCAACAAGGAGGGAGGTCAGACATGCCTCCTCATGCCCCCTCCCTTCTTGGAGATATCCTTTGTAACTCATTAACAGGCTTATGCAAGACAAACCTGCAGGTCCTCAATTTACACAACAAATATATGTCTGGTGGCTTGTCTCTGATTCACAGACCTCGTTATCTTAAGACATTCCAAGCCTTTAAACAAAGCTTCATGTCTTTAACCAATTACAACTCAAAGAATCTTTAAACCCACCTATAACCTGTAAGCCCCCACTTAGAGATGGCCCATCTTTTCAGGCCAAACAAATGTATACCTTCCACATATTGATTTATGACTTTACCTATAACCCCTGTCTCCCTGAAATGTATAAAACCAAACTATAACCCAGCCACAGCCAGTCTACTTGCTCAAGGCTTCTTGGGAGTGGTTCTGGGACATGGTCCTCAAATATGTCTCAGAATAAATCTCTTTAAAATTATTTTACAGGGTTCAGCTTCTTTTCCATTGACATTTCAGTCTAACTGTAGGTCACATAAACCAATGTAGGGCTTACTCAATGGGTTTTGGTACCATAGTGTATGAGATTCCCATGTCCTAGAGTCCCAGACATTTCTCTTTTCCATTCTTTGACCATTTTACATACTCATGTGTATAAGGCTTTGGGACCCCCCTGGGGCTCAAGTAGGGACTCTGGCCCTTTTGTGAATCTTTATCTGGATTAATCTGCCTTACTATTGTGTCTATCAATTGCAAGAAGGATTTCTCATATTATCTTTGCCTTCCAACTTTTTAAATTCCTCCAACTGGGGTAAATAAAGCAGATTTATTTGGGGCTCTTTAATGCTGTGGGACCAGCAGGGGCTCTAATCAGTATACCCAATCTTCCACAGCGCTGTGTTAAGATCTTTGTTTCAGTTCCATCAATGTCCTTTCTATTCATTCTGTTCCTTAATAACTATTTAAAGATTTCCATCCTGCAGGAATGAGTGCCTGTCTCTCCCTTCTGCCTCTCCTTATTCTCATGTTAATTAATCTAATGTTTTCATTAGCATCTGTAAGACCCATAAGAAGAAGCTGAAACAACAAACCCAGTAAGTTTTCTCTGACTGTTGTTAAATTTTGCTGCAGTAAGATTACATAGGGTGCCCATGCTAAAAGGGCCACTTTAATCAGAGCATTTATCATGACCTACATAATAGGCATATTCAGTAGGTGAATATCCTTGTCATCATAAAGCCAACCTCTCATGGTTTTTATGTCAGCTGCTTCATCTGGAGTGTTCCATTTGGCATTTATAGTGGGAATCCGACAGCCCCCTTCTCAAAGTAAGCCAACTTTACAGTGGCTTTTATGCAATTCACAGGGCTGGAGGTTCCTTGAAAAACAACCTGCTGGATGAGTTTGCTAGGGCTGCCATAACAAAATACCACAGACTGGGTGGTTCAAACAACAGAAATTTATTATCTCACATATCTGGATGCTGTAAGTTCAAAATGAAGGTGCCAGTAGAGTTTGGTTTCCTCTGAGACCTTTCTTCTTGGCTTGCAGGTAACTGCCTTCTTACTGTGTCCTCATATGATCTTTTTTCTATGCCTGTGTACCTTCGATGTTTTTCTGTGTGTCCAAATTTCCTCTTATTATACCAATGAGATTAAATTAGAGCCCACTCCTATGACCTCATTTAACTTTAATTATCTTTTTCTTCAAATACAAATATTCTATCTCCAAATACATTCTGAGGTACCAGGGATTAGGGTTTCAACATTTCCATTTTGGAGAGAAACAATTCAGCCCATAACACTCTGTCCTCTAGACTCCCCCAAATACAGTCTTTCTCACAAGTGAAATATATTCACCCTCATCTCAACTGCCCAAAAGTCTTAACCAATTCCACAATCAAAGGTTTCTCATCCTTCACCCTTTTATCCTCTCTCTTCTCAAACCATACTTCCTTTCATGAGTCAGGCCCCTTCTGTCAATCCCGTGTTTTCTGGCACCAAATGCTTGTTTTTCTCTGACACCAAATATGCTGCTGTTACTACAGAATTCTCAATTGTCTGACACCATCTGGTTCAATTCAATTGAACTCTGATGATAACTACCCAGAGTTAGCATAGACTCCACAACTTACAAGGCCTCAGTCTTACAGACTGTCCTTACTTCAGATGCCAGTTGCAAGTCCCAGGGGCCAGCTGCATTTCTGACCATCAGACTATAACTTTGGTTCTTATGACTCCCCCCATGTTTGATAATTTGCTAGAATAACTCATAAAACAAAGGAAAATATTACACTTATGACTAAAGTTTTATTATAAGGATACAACTCAGGAACAGACAAATAAAAGATACATAGGGCAAGTATAGAGGGGCAGAAGTGTGCAGAGTTTCCATGCCTTCTCTTAGGTGTGGCACCATCCCAGGACATCACTATGTTTACCAACCCAAAAGTTCCCCAAACTTTGTTGTTCAAGAATATTTAGCTAAATTGCATTATGAGGCATGACTGATGAAATCATTGACCATTGGTATTTGAACTCAATCTCCAGCCCCTCTTCCCTTCCTGGAGGTGGATGATAGGGTGGGGCTGAAAGTTCCAACTCTCTGATCATGTGCTTGGTTCCTCTGGCAATCAGCCACTGTCCTAAAGCTATCTAGGGACCACTTGATGTTACTTCTTTTACATAAACTCAGGTATGGTAGAACGGTGTTTGTTATAAACAACAAAAGACACTCCTATGGTTCAGGAAATTCTAAGAGTTTGAGGAGCTCAGTGCTAGGAACCAGGCACAATGACTAAATTTCTATATATATTTATTATACTTACACATAATATACTTATATAGTATATATTCATCATATATATTATAATATATATAAAAATATCTTATATGACAAACACATATAGGCATGTTGAAAGATGGTGCACCATACCTTCAGAGTATTGTTTTAGTGCTTCACATGCACCCTATGCAGGCAAGTCCTATAAATCCAATTATATTTAAAAATATAACTACGGAAATATTTGGGAAAAGGGTTTAGATAAAAGACAATACAGTAATAAGGTAACCAATAATGAAGATATTTTAACAAATCGTTCAGCAGAGAAATTGTGTTAATGAAAGTAGGAATGAAGAGGATAAAGATATTCAAAAGATATTTTGGAGGCATAATTGAGTTAGATGAGGAACTAGGTGTGTGGATATTAAAGGGCAATGAAGAGTCAATGTAACTCTAGAAGCTTGAAGGGGCAGAAATAGATGGTATTAAATAAGATGTAGAGTACAGGAGTGAGAATGGATTTTGCTTATAGGATAAATATAATCAGTGTGATTTCAAATATGCTATATTTGAAGCACCTGGTGGATCGTTCTAGTAAGTTTGTGTAAGCATATGTCTGAAATACAGATCGAGTTTAGAGATACAGATTTTGAAGTTATCTGTGCATAAATTATACAAAATCATTTGTGTGGTGTAATTTATTTGAAGAATATACAGAGCAAGAGGAAATGGACAAAGATAAGATGTTTGGGAAACATTAATATATAATAGTTGGAGAAAAATAAATCAGCAAAGATGACTGAGAAAGTCAAAAGTAGCAGAATGAGGTTGAAAGTGGTAACCTAGAAAAAAATGTGTGTGAGATGATTTCTGAAAGAAAGGGTTTTTGAATCAACTGTGGAAGATGATCAAGTAGGAGAGTTACTGAATGGGCCGCTGGATTTAGCAATCAAGAAGTCACTGGTTTAAAACCAAAAAAAGGTCAAGGATAACTTTAACAGTTTCTGTAAAATAGATGGGACAAAAATCATTGCAGTATATTGGAAGTGAAAGAAGAAGATCATCTAGAACTGAATATTAATAGTTTTCAAAAATTTTGGTGATGAGAGAAAAGAGGAACATAGGGCAATAGATTGAAGGAATTGCTAGCTTAAGGGAATTAGTAACTTGAAGAAGGGTTTTAAAAGGAGAATCCTGTGTATTTCTACATGCCAAAGAAAGGAAATCAGTTGATAGGAAGAAATTGAAAATAAGAAATTGACATAACAATTTGGCAAATGTTCTGGAATAGACTTGAGGGAATCAGATAAAATACATTAGGAATAGCTGTTCAAAGACAGCATCTCTTTTCTATCTCTGGATGAAAGTAAAGATATTTAAAGAATTTGTTATACTTAGTCCATTCTATCATGTTATTACTGCCAATTTTCAATTATCTGTTATAACATAGAAAGGATAAAAGTAGGGAAAATCCAAATTTGAATATAAACAAAAGATCTGTGTCCTTATGGTCAAAACGTAATGTTGAGAAGATGGCTATAGTAGAATAGTGGTGAAGATAAACCATAGGATGGAAAGAAAGTATGACCTTTGTTAATGAAAGCGGGCTTTAAAACAAAATGACAAGGATTTGATTATTGCGAATTAAGAAACTGAGAATAACAAACATACCATATGCAGAAGTCAACCTAAAAAGCCATTCAGAAGTGTTAAAGTTATATAAGTGTGCCTTAATATTCCAAATCCTAATACATTTTTGTGTACATGGTAAAAATCATCTAAAAAATGTCTTCAAAGACTAAATGACGCTGTTTGTGTTTTATCCTTATCTGGTTGTTTCCTTCAAAGTCCCCAAAACCACAGGGAGTCCCTAATGTAATTTCTAGAAGTTTTACAGTGCTGCATTAAGTTCTTCATATTGAACCACCAGTGATAGACCTGCACTGAATTAGAGAACTGATAGAATCTGGGAGAATGAATCTATGGTGCACTGCTATGTCAGCAAACTTGCCATTTGCTGAATAAGAACTGATAAACAGAAAAATCAATTTAAACAATCATAACAGTTAATCCATTCTAGTGGGTATTACCAACTCTAGAGAGTGGGCATGTTAGATATTAAAATAAGTGCTAAAGGCAAGAAAGAGAATATTTACAAACATCTTCCTTGCTTATATATGTTTCAAGTAGTTTATTTTTTAACTGAATGCACACATTTAAAATAATTCTTTATAATGAGTTTAATATTTTTAGTGCAAACTATTGTTATCTATTCTTTTACCTATAAGGTATTACTGATAAGGATCATAATAAACAGTATAAGAAGTTTAAGTAACACATTCATTTTGATGCAAATGCTCTTCAAATTACAATATCCTCTTGCTCAGTACCAATACAATTTTCTAATTAGGGTTTGAAAATACTCTTCTATATAGCCCACATGTTTTTAATTCTCAAATATTTTTAATGTTTGCATTTCCTTGAAAACAAAGGTACATTAAAGGAATCTATTACAGAACCAATATTTTGTAGCATGAGAGGCAGTATGCAAATGGTGGGGTTTAAAAGCAAGCCAGTTCTGATATGTACAAGACATTAATAGCTTCATTTAAGTAATTTTTATTTACAAAAAGATAATATACTGCTTGTATTTGGAGTCAGGTCATATTATAAATATTGCTTAGCTGGAAAACATTTATTCCCCAATCCCCTCCTTACATGGAATACAGTTTTACCAAGTGTCAGCAAAAGTAGCTCAATGTAGCAAATTCTCTTTAAGAGAAGTTAGAAGCAGGACATTCACAGAGGACTCGTTATAAGTTGGCAGGAAATATAAAAGTCAAAAAATAATACATTGCCCTGTTGAGAAGGACCTATTTTATGGCTTTAATCTCAAGAATTTAACTTGTCATTTGTATTGTTATGTAGGCACATATATTTTTTCAATTAAGAAAATCAGGATTCGATGGACATTTCAACAATCATTCTATTTGCATCGGGTAAAACACATGAGGACATCTGTGGGAAATGCAGGAATTTGTCTCTAAACCAGGGATTTGTTAGTGTAACTTTGGGACACACCAAGACAGCTGATGAACTAAGCCAAAAGCCGATTGGCTGTTCTGTATGAGATATAGAGTTATGAAGTACTCTGCTTTGCTCACATTATTTCTAAATCATCCTTCAGCTCACACAATATCCCTTTTTTTTCTTCGTCATGGCTCTGTTTAACCTCAGAAATACTGAATCATGAAACCGATTAAATGCCGTGAAAATTCATCATCTTGGAATATTAAACAAGTCTAGCCTTTTACTCTCATTCTTTGCTCTGTTGGATCTAGAGTGCATGTTTGCATCTTTATCTTACAGAGGCTGAACACAATGTTCTTCTATTGGTAGAGAACTTAAGTATAATCTGGGTTCTTACGAATTCATCAGCTATCACAAGGGTAACTAGTAAAAGAAGAGTGCAATAGTGATTTAAAAATGAGTGACATTTCACTGGGAATCAGGATTATCATGGCGGACATAGTGTATGAAGAATTTAAGTTTAAGAAGACTGGAAGGAGAGAGAAAACATGACTTCAAAGAAATATAGCATGATAGAGAAAAGACTACCTGCCTTCTAGGATGTCTACAGTAAGCCTGTCTAGCCAAATGAAAAATGTATTCTTTGAAAATGCCTTCTTGGAAAATGCCATCCAATGTGGTTCTAAAATCTTCCTCGACAATAATGGCACTATTTAGCTGACCTCACCACCTGAAAAGTACTTTTTCAATAAACTCTCACTCTATTATTTCTTATCCTAGTTCTTGGCACATAACAGACGCCCAGTATATATTTATTGAAAGAATCTTCTTATGGATTTTTTCATAAGAGAAACATTATCCTTAATACATGGTCAATTCATGGTCTCACTATGTCCCTTAGATAGATGTTGTTATTGGCTGAATTGTGTCCCTTCCCCCCACTAAGAAATTCACATATTCATGTCTTAACCCCAAGTACCGCAGAATGTCACCATATTTGGAGATAGGGACTACAAAGATATAATTAAGTTAAAATGAGGTCATTAGAGAGGGCCCTAATTCAATATGACTGGTATGCTTAGAAGGAGAGGAGATTAGGACACAGACACTTATAAAGGGAAGAATATATGAAAACAAGGAGAAGATGGCCATCTACAACCCAAGAAAACAGGCCTGAAACACATCCTTCCCTTTCGGCCCTTAGAAGAAACCAAGTCTGTGGACAATTTGATCTTGGATTATTAGTCTCCAGAATTGTGGAGCAATAAATTTCTTTAAGCCACTCAGTTTGTAGTACTTTTTTATGGTAGCCCTTACAAACTAATACAGATTTTTTTTCAGTTGTGTGTAAATTACCAGAAATTCCCTATTTTGGAATAGTTTCATATAGTGTTGTTATTAGGAATAATCCTATATCAGTAAAAGTAATAAATAAGACTGAATAATAACATACATATTCTTGTAGATTATTTATCAGGGCCTCTTTTTCTACACCCATTCTGATCTCCCTCTGTGTCCAGGCCAATACACACTAGTGTACTCAAGATTGACTTGCAACCATTGATGAGAGTTAAGACAAAAGTTGCCAAAACCTACAAAAGTTGCTTCCCAGCAATTAGACATAATGGATTACATGTATATGTAGAAACATGAATTATCACACCAGCATTTAGTAAAAAAATTAAGAAATAGAATGATATTGTGTAGAAAGACACGGTAGTTAAGAGCACTGATTCCAAAGTCAGATGTCCAGGTTTTTATCTCAACTTTTTACTTTCTAGCTGTGTGACCTTACTTTCCTCCCCTAAAATTTCAATTATAAGATGAACACAACCCGGAAATCTAATGAACAACACAATAACTACAGTTAATACCAATTTATTGTACAAACAGAATTAAAAATCAAAACCACATGATCATCTCAATAGACACAGAAAAAGCATTTGATAAAATCCAGCATCCCTTCATGACAAAGACCTTCAACAAAGTAGGCATAGAGAAAATATAACTCAAAGTAGTAAAAGGCATATATGAAAAATCCATAGCCAACATCATACTGAAGGGGGAAAAGCTGAAAGCATGCCCCCTAAGAACTGGAACAAGACAAGGGCGCTCACTGTTACCACTTCTATTCAACGTATTACTGGAAGTTCTAGCTGGGTAATCAGGCAAGAGAAAGAAATAAAGGGCAACATAATTAGAAAAAGAGGATGGTGAAATATTTCTCGTTGCTGATGATATGATCTTATGCTGGGAAAACCCTAAAGACTCCTACAAATGACTGTTAGATTTGATAAATGAATTGAGTAAAGTCTCAGGTAACAAAATCAGGTACATAAGTCAGTAGCATTTCTATATACCAATGATGACAAAACTGAGAACCAAATCAGTAACTCAATTCCGTTTACAATAACAGCAAACAAAACAAAATACCTAAGAATGTATTTAACCAAGGAGGTGAAAGACTTCTACAAGGAGAACTACAAATCACTGATGAAATAAATCATAGACGACATAAACAAATGGAAAAATATCCCATGCTCATGGATTGGAAGAATCAATATTGTTAAAATGACCATGCTTCCCAAAGCAATTTACAGAGTCAAAGCAAGTCCTATCAAAATACCAATGCTATTTTTCACAGAACTAGAAAAAACAATATTAAAATCATATGGAACCAAAAGGATCCTGAATAGCCAAAGTAATTCTAAGCAAAAAAAAAAAAAAAAGGAAAAATCACATTATCTGACTTCAAATTATACTACAAAGCTATAGTGACAAAACAGCATGGTACTAGTATAAAAATAGAAATGTAGATCAATGGAACAGAATAGAGAACCCAGAAATAAAGCTATATACCTACAATCAACTGATCTTTGACAAAGCTGACAAAAACATAGACTTGGGAAAGGATACCCTATTTAATAAATGGTGCTGGGAAAATTGGATAGCCACATGCAGAAGAATAAAACTGGATATTTATCTCTTATCCTATACACAAATTAACTCAAGATGAATTAAAGACTTAAATGTAAAACCTGATTCCATAAAAATTCTAGAAGAAAACCTAGGAAATATTCTTCTGGATATTGGCCTAGGAAAATAATTTATAATTAAGACCCCAAAAGCAAAAGCAACAAAAAGAAAAATAAACAAATGGCACTTAATTAAACTAAAAATCTTCTGCACAGCAAAAGAAATAATCAACAGAGTAAATAGACAACCTATAGAATGGCAGAAAATACTCAACAAACTATGCAACCAACAAAGGACTAATATTCAGAATCTACAAGGAGCTCAAACAACTTAGCAAGAAAAAACAAACTCATTAAAAAGTGGTCAAAGAATATGAATGGGCATGTTTTAAAAGAAGATATACAAATGACCAACAAACATATGAAAAAATGTTTGACAATCTTAATCATCAAAGAAACACAAATTAAAACCACAATGAGAGGCCGGTGCAGTGGCTCACGCCTGTCATCCTAGCACTCTGGGAGTCTGAGGCGGGCGGATTGTTTGAGCTCAGGAGTTCAAGACCAACCTGAGCAAGAGTGAGACCCTGTCTCTACTAAAAATTAGAAAGAAATTAGCTGGAGTTTGAGGTTGCTGTGAGCTAGGCTGACCCCACAGCACTTTAGCCAGGGCAACAGAGTGAGACTCTGTCTAAAAAAAAAAAAAAAAAAAAAAAAATACCACAATGAGATGCTATCTTACTCCAAATAGAATATCCATTAATTTTTTTATACTACTTACTTTTACTTCACTGTCTTATAAAAAACATACTTCATAAATATTGGATGGCTGAATGAATGAATATTTAGATGTGGTAGTATGCAACTTTAAATATCTCTTTTACAAATTCAATTCCCAAAGATAAACTATCAAAAAGATAGAATGTAAGATAATTCACTAAACAGACAGCATATCTTATGCAACAAATTATATGTTAATTTACCTAGGAAAAATTAATTATTCAAATTTCTACATAGTGAAAAAACAGGCCACATTCTAAATCAAAAAATAAAATACCATCAACTCCATTTGCCAGCAGATTACCCACTGGTTTCCTAAAAAATTAATATATAACTGTTCAGAAAACTTACAGATTACACGACTTGGCTCTTGGCTCATAAATTCAGCAGCTTGAAGAATTCACAGGAAGGCATTTTTGGGCCATAACTACAGAAGATGAAATATCCATTATTAAAAAGTCAAAAAACAATTGATGTTAGCATGGATGCGGTGAAAAGCAATGCTTATCCACTGTTGGTGTGAATATAAATTAATACAACCTCTATCGAAACAGTGTGGAGATTTCTTAAAGAACTGAAAGTAAATCTACCATTCAATCCAGCAATCCCACTACTGGGTATCTACCTAAAAGAAAAGAAGTCATTATATCAAGAAGATGCCTTTACTCATTGATTGTCTGTCACAAAACAATTCACAATAACAAAGATATGGAATCAACCTAAATTTCCATCAATCGATGAGTGGATCACATGAATGTGGTATATATGTACCTTGGAATACTATTTAGCCATAAAAAGGAATGAAATAATGTCTTCTGCAGCGACTTGGATGGAACTGGAGGCCATTATTCTAAGTGAAGTAACTCGGGAACAGAAAATCAAATACCACATATTCTGACTTTTAAATGGGAGCTAAATAATGGATATATATGGTCATATAGAGTGGAATAATTGACATTGGATATTCAGAATAAGTGAGTGTGGGAGGAGAATGAGGGATTAAATCTTACCTATTGGGTATAATACACACTATTTGGGTGATGGTTACACTAAATTGCCAGACTTCACCACTATATAATATATCCATATAATACAACTCCACTTGTACCCCCTAGACCTATTGAAATAAAAGAACAAAAAATAATACATTATGTACTTGAAATTTGCTAATTGAGCAGATAAATATTCTCATTCCTCTCACTCCAAAATATAACTATGTAAATTGATGGATAGGTTGATTAGCTTGATTGGGGAAACCATTTCACAATGTATATGTATAAGAAAATATCATGTTTTACACCATAAACATGTACATTTATTTTTCAATCATACCTCAATGAAGTTGGAAAAACAAAGAAATAATAATAACGGAGAATAGTGGATTTACTTATGTGATGAACACTTAAAGACAAAGTCATTATTTGAAAGCAAATTAATCCTGCTAATCAGGTGTAATTTTCTTTAGTCATAAACAAAACTGGTATCTGGAAACATTCTCCTAAGGTTGTCTACATTACTTTATGTATGTGACAATAATAAAAATGCTTTTAAAAATGAAAAGAATAGTATCTACATCATAAGGTTATTGCAGGGATTAAATGAGTTCAGACACGTAAAGCTGCTTATAATAGTGTCTGGCATATGGAAATTGCTATGTTAGTGTTAACTGTAATTATTCAAAATTAGTAACATTTACATAAATCAGAAAAACATATACCTAAAGTAACAACATACATTTTCAAATCATTCCTTCAAATTAAAAAAAATACACTATAAACACCTTGCAATGGTTGCCTATATAAAAAAAAGGAATGGAAGTAGAAAGTGAAGACGAAAAGGAGTGAATGAGTGAATGAAAAAATGGAAGCATGGACAGACAGCCAGGAGACGCTTTACACAAGGTGGTAATTAATAATGTGCTGTGAACTGAAGAACATTATTAAGTCAATATTCTTCATCTGAGTTACAAAAGGGAAAAAAAGAGAAAGAAAGGAAGAAAGGAACTAAAGCTAAGGGGGAGGAAGAAGGAAAGGAAGGAAGAATTAAAGAACAAAAGAGCAGGCTTTCCAGTTTCAAAACACATAAATTGTAATTCTCAGGTTTAAAAATATGCAGTTCAAAGACATCATTTAGAGTTCCGAAGTTGGTAAGTCTCTGGAACACAACTTAAGCTGCCAATAAAAAAAAAAAAACAAACAAAAAAAAACCGAAAAACAACATCAAATTCAGAAACCCCATACCTGTTCACATGAATCATTCTTCCTCAGTAATCAAAAGAACTGTTGGATATATGAGGCTTAGGTCCTTGAATATCACCCTGGGGAAGAAAAAATAAATCAGTGTATAATCACTTTAAAAGAGGAATAAATAAACATCCTTATATTGGATCCTGATGGAAAAGGTATTTTAGAACTTTCAAAAAATTTAAAACCAAAACCATTTTCTTCCTCTCCTACCCCCACAAAATAATGCCTTACAATTACTGACAAATAGATACATTCAGTGCTTTTCTCTATCATTATGGATCATTGATAAAGCAATTTTTTAAATGTCCCTTTTAAAAATAAAGACATGGCCAAAAATAGGCACCATGTTTGCTTAAAAGCTTGTGCATTAGGTGTTTCAGGGCAATTCACTGTTACTTTTTGCCAGCTTAAACACCAGGTATTTTTAAAGGCTTAATTGTTAAATATGGAAAAAGATGAAAGTAAACAAAGGAATGGTTTATTAGTCTTTCCATTATAACCAACCTAGCCCTCATTTATAATAAGGTTCTTCTCATTGTACTCTTCTGATGGCTTCTTCTCTCTGAGTTCAAACCCCCTACAAAGGTTAGCTCATTTATCTTTATAATGTTACCTTTAGGAAGGTAGTAGGTTATCATCACTATCTCCATGAAAAGAAGAACAATGGAGAAAAGTGATGGTTCATAGATGAAATCATTAAGCTATGTAAATTTCCATAAGATTGTCTGTACTACATTACTTCATACATATATCTTGTGATGTTGTTTCACCTTTTCATGAATATACATATTGTCTTCTCAGCTGGCATATAAGCTTCTCTATTTTATGGAGGCATATGCTGTGTTTTCCCCTTGCTGTATGCTTTTCACTGATCCTGGTATATACAGCTAAGCACATTAACAAGTAGCTAATAAATGTCTATTGATGAATGTTTATTTGGGAATGGTTATTGTATTCTGCCTCTTAAATTACTGACATAAAGTTGGCCAGCCCCAGAACTTCACTGCCACAAATCACCCTGCAATCTTACGTTTCCATCACTGATCAAAACAACAGCTTCAACTAAGGCTCTGTCTAATTCCTGTAATTTGTAACCCTGCTTCAATACATAAGTTATTAATTGGGGAATGACTTTAAAAGAGCATGTGAAGAATGTCACATAACATAGAATATTGGAATATAGCTTGACAACACTCTAGACTTCAATCTTATAAGAATTATAAGAATTCTTTTAGAATCTGAAGTAAAGACACCATGGTTTCCTCATTCTGCATCTTCATTCTCAAGTTCCCAAATCATTGAAGTTGACAGAATATTTCAATCTTTTCCCTCCTGTGATTTTTAACTTATTCTGTGACTGCAAGAAGTTAATATGATAAATGATAGTATACAATAATCACAAGGATGGGAAAAGTCACTGAGAATTTCAAGTTAGAATTGACTACCCATCTTAACTAAGGTGGTTGAGATGTCATTGTTTTAAGTATTTGCTTAGAAAACCTTAATACCCTAGAAATGTGAGTTCTAATGTCACTCCTTATATGTTCTAGCCAATAAGATTAAATATTGGCTCTTTATAAAAATTTCAGATTAATCTTTGCAAAGTAATGTTGAAGTTAATGTGCAATAAAACTTGTATAAGGGCTCATTATTGGTTTCCACTAAAATTTCAAAAGTCTATAGGCAAAGTAGTTTCCAACTAAGAATTTTAACATTCTTTAGGGAAAATGGCTGGAAGTGATATTGTCCCTCATTAGCTCTCCATTACTACAGTATCAAACTCTTTTGCATGACATTGAAGCCTTCTGTAGTGAGTGTCCCAACAACTTCCCCATTCCTATCTCTGCCTCCTCATGTTATAGCCTTACCTGAATATGCCACTTGCTACCTTTTTTCATTTCTGTGCCTAGAATACCCTCCCCCATTGTCTGATATTTTCTCACTAGAACCATCTCAATAACTCTTCTTAATTAAAGTCTTCTTTAATATCTGTGTCCCCTCAAGCCTCAGAAGAAACAATCATTGTTTCTCATCACATTCTCCAAAAATAAATAATTATTCTATGCTTTGTGCTATGACTATTGCCTGTACATATTTCTGTTATATCACTTACAAAGTCACAATGTAAGTATATATCTCCAGGTGAGTTACTCTTCAAGATCATGGATTTCTGTGAAGCAGAAAGGCAGAGACTGTATCTCTCACATAGCTAGATGCATGTTGAGTGAAAATTCATGCATGAGAATGAACATTCAACAATGGGATTCTTCTCAGATTTAAACAATGATTGTTTCACTTTTTAAATTTTTGCTTCAACTTATAAAACAGCCTTTGTTTATTTTTTCTCACTAAATATATATTTTTGCAAATAGATAAACTCTGAAAAATTCTTTTTGCAATCAAGCCATGCATTATGATAATATTGTCACTCCTTCAGAGCTAGATGACAA
>NW_012155507.1:3164911-3166364 GCF_000956105.1 Propithecus coquereli | reverse complement strand
AATTACTCCTGGTTCCATGGACTGCAGAATAGACATTGTTCTATCAGGCATGAAAACAACATTAATGTCCTTACATATCTCCATCAGAGTTCTTGAATGACTAGGTTCATTTCGAATGAACAGAAATGTTTTGAAATGAATATTTTTTTTTCTCCGAGCAGTAGGTCTCAACAGTGGATTTAAAAGATTCAGTAAACTGTGCTATTAAACAGATGTGCTGTCATGCAAACTTTGTTGTTCCATTTATAGAATACAGGCAGAATAGATTGAGGATAATTCTTAAGTGCTCTAGGATTTACCTGGAAGGGTAAAGGAGCATTGGCTTCCACTTAGAGTGCATTGGGTGCATTAACCCCTAATAAGAGAGTCAATTTGTCCTTTGAAGTTTTGAAGCCAGACACTGACTTCTTCTCTTTAACTATGAAAGTCCTCTTCCAACATAAGGATGCTTTGGCTACATTAAAAATCTCGTTTGGTGTAACTGCCTTTATCAATTATCTAAGCTAGATCTTCTGGATAACTTGCTGCAGCTTCTACATCAGCACTGGCTGCTTCACCTTGCACTTTTATGTCATGCTTCTTTCCTTAAACTTCATGAACCGACCTCTGCTAGCTTCAATGTTTTCTTCTGTAGCTTTATCATTTCTCTCAGCCTTCAGAGAACTGAAGAGAGTTAGTGCCTTGCTTTGGATTAGGTGTTGGCTTAAGAGGATGCTGTGGCTTGTTTGATCTTCTCTCTAAACCACTGAAACTGTCTCCATATCATCAGTAACGCTGTTTTGCTTTCTTATCATTCATGTGTTCACTGGAGTAGAACTTTTAATTTTTTTCAGGTACTTGTTCTTTGTTTTCACAACTTGGCCAACTATGTGGCACAGGAGGCCCAGCTTTTGGTTTATCTTGGCTTTTGATGGGCCTTCCTCACTAAATTTAATCGCTTTAAGCTTTTGATTTAAAGTCAGAGATGTATGACTCTTCCTTTTACTTGAACACACTTAGAGGCTATTGTATGGTTATTAATTGACCTAATTTCAATGTTGTTGTGTTTCAGGGAATAGGGAGCTCCATGAACCAGGGAAGAAACAGAGGAAGGCCTTTTCATGGAGCAATCAAAATATATACAACATTTATCAATGAAGTTTGCAATCTCACATGGGTGTGGTTTGTGGTGTTCCAAAACCATCACAAGAGGAACATAAAATATCACTCCTTACAGATCACCATTAGAGACACAATAATTATGAAAATTTAGGAATATTGTGAGACTTACCAAAATGTAACACAGAGACACTAGCGAGTGAGCACTTGCTGCTGGAAAAACTTTCCTGATAGACTTACTAGATGCTGGGTTGCCACAAATCTATAATTTGTAAAAACCTAGTATCTGTGAAGCACAATAAGACACAACAGAATAAAATGAGCTATGCCTGTATTGATCAATGCACTAAAGTAA
>NW_012155507.1:3156855-3164666 GCF_000956105.1 Propithecus coquereli | reverse complement strand
CAAGGACTGTTTATTTTATATGGCAATGTTACAATATGCCTCTGTGTGGCACATATTATTCATTCATCAAGAAATGTTAGATTTCAAAAATAAGAATTTATTATTATTGTGCAATCCAGCTATTAAACATATTTTTTCTTCAAAAATATCAGTGTTATCGGAAATAAGTAGTTACAACTTGTGGGTGTTATTTCACAATTTCTTTTTCACATTCCCTGTAGGTACTTATGGTAAATGGCTCTTTCATATTTTAATTAGGTCACAAATAGAAGTGTTATAGACAGATTGAATTAACCTCAAGTAATGAAAAATATGCATTTCAGTGGTAAATCTATTTTCAACTATGAATGATGCTTTTTGAATGTAGTTAAAATTAAAAGAATAATTTCACTTCACTTTACATTATTCATCTTAATTGGATGAGGTGGAATAAAATGGTAAATATGCCTATATGGTTTTTGACTACAGAGTTTGTAGAATTAGATGTTTATTTATTGAGCCAATAAATAAATAATAGTGACAACACTGAGGTTATGAATAATGATTGATAATCTTGGCAAAGTTAGAACATCTCCTGAATGAAATCATAATAAAATCAGGAAATTCACTTTATAAAAAAATCTATTTCTTAGCAAATCCATTACTCCAAATAAATACCATTTCAAATAGATGATTAATTCTTCTTGCTGAAAAAATTAATGCTAATAATTACTTTTCAATACAAACGCACTTCCTTTGTGTAAAGAAGGCCAGTATATTGAAGAACTCTTGCTCACCCTGAATTCAAATACAGTGATCTTGGTAATCATTGTTTTGATGTGACATCAAAAGCACAGGCAACAAAAGTGAAAATAAAAAAGTGGGACCCTATCAAACTAAAAAACTTCTGCACAGCAGAGGAAAAATATCAATAAAATGAGAAAGCAACCTATGGAATGTGAGAAATGTTTGTAAACTGTGTATCTGATAAGGGGTTAATATCCAAAATATATAAGAAATTCATGCAACTCAATAGCAAAAAACCAAAAAACCTGAATAACCCAATTAGAAATGGGTAAAGGACCTGAATATACATTTTTCCAAAGAAGACATATATATGGCCTACTGATACAGTCATATGTCACTTAATAATGGGGTTATATTTTTAGGAGTGTGTTTTTAGGCTATTTCTTCATTGTATAAATGTCATAGAGTGTACTTACCCAACCCTAGGTGGAATAGCCTACTGCAAACCTAGACTATACGGTATGGCCTATGGCTCCTAGGCTATAAACCTGTACAGTATATTACTGTACTGAATGCTGTAGGCAATTGTAAACAATGCTAAGTATTTATATATTTAAACATACTTAAACATAGACAAATTACAGTAAAATACAGTATAAAAAATAAAAAAATGGTATGTCTATAGGGGGCACTTACCATGAATGGAGCTTGCAGGACTGGAAGTTGCTCTGGGTGAGCCAACGAGTGAGTGATGAGTGCATGTGAACGCCTAGGACACTATTGTTCATTACTGTAGAATTTATAAACACTGTACATTTAGGATACACTAAATTTATTAAATTTTTTTCTTGAGTAATAAATTAACCCTTTTTGTTAAAAACTAAGACACAAACACACACAATAGCCTAGGCCTACACAAGGTCAGGATCATCAATATCACTGTCTTCTGTTTCCACATCTTGCTCCACTGGAAGGTCTTCAGGAGCAATAACATGCATGGAGCTGTTATCCTCCATGATAACAACACCTCCTTCTGGAATACCTCCTGAAGAACCTGCCTGAGGCTGTTTTACAGTTAACTTTTTTTATAAGTAGAAGTATACTGTAAAGTAACCATAAAAGTATGGTATAATAAATACATAAAACAATAACAGTTCTTTATTATCATTATCAAGTATTATATACTGTACACAATGGTATGTGCTAGACTATTATATGACTGGCAGCACAATAGGTTTGTTTACACGAGCATCCCCACAACACGTGAGTAATGTGTTGTGCTACGATGGCTATCATGTCACTAGGTGATAGGAATTTTTAATCTCCATTATAATCTTATGGTACCACTGTCATATATGCAGTCCATCATGGCCTGAAATGTCTTTATGCAGTTCATGACTGTATATGAAAATGTACTCAGTGTCACTCTTCTTCAGGGAAATGTAAATCAAAACCACACTGAGATATCTCACAACTGTTAGGATGGCTATTATGAATAAAGATGAGAGATGGATTTTGAGACAATGTGAAGAAAAGGGAATCCTTGCAAACTATTGGTGAAAATGTAAATTGGTGCAGCTGTTATGGAAAACAATATGAGGATTCCTCAAAAAATAAAAAGTAGAACTACCACATGATCCAGCAAATCCACTTCTGTGTTTTCAAAAAAAATGAAATCAATATGTCTAAGATATACATGCACCTCCATGTTCACTGCTGCATTATTCACAATAGCCAAGATATAAGAAAACCTAAGTATCCAACAATGGATGAATTGGTAGACAAATTGTGATATACACACGCACGTACATATATATATATATATATACACATATATATACACATATATATGTGTATATATATATACATATATATGTGTACGTGCGTGTGTATTTGTATGTGTGTGTGTACATATATATATGATGGAATGTTATTCATCCAAAAAATAGGGAAATTCTTCAATTTGTTACAACATGGATTAACCTAGAGGATATTATGCTAAGTGAAAAAAGAAGACAGGAAAAAACAAACAGTATATGATCTCACTTATATGTGGAATGTAGAAAAGTCAATATCATAAAAACAGAGAGTAGAAAGGTAGTTTCCACGGTCTAGCAGGTGGGGGAAATGGGGTGATGTTGAAGAAAGAATACAAATTTTCAGTTATAAAATGAATAAATCTAATGCACAGCCTGGGTGGTGATGGTTATGTTAGTTAATTTGATTGTGGTTATCATTACACTTTATATACACGTATCAAATAATCACATTGTGCACTTTGCACATATTCTATTTTTTAAATTAAATATTTTAAAATTAAAAATAATAAAATGTTAAAAATAAAAAATAGAAAAGGCCAGTTTACTAAGGAACTTTTACTTAGCCTCAAATTAAATACAGCCACATTTTTTAAATTTATTAAGCACTAATGTGATGGCAAGCAAATATCATAAATTGCTACTTAAGCTAAAACTTCCAAAAGAAAGAGTACGCTTTATGTTTACTTTAGTGTATAACAAATTATGCCCCTTGCCATTATAATTTATTGCTGTTTTAAATGATACTTTGCTTTTTTTTAGTTTAATCTTTCCTTAATTCTTTGGTCAAACTGATATGTCCTGATATTGGTAATTATTGAATAATACTATCTCTTTTAGCTAAATTTGGATGAAAATGATAATCAACTTATGTCAGAACACAGCTTCTTTGCAAGGTTTCTTAAGAAAAGTGTTTTTTGTTCCCCTTTGTTCCTCTTTTTTCCCTGTCACTGAAAGACTTTTGATGCTATGACTATTTAAAGAGTAAGACAAATTATATTGCATACCTCTTCAATAGCAAATTTTATTTAAAAAATTCTCCATTTGCTTTATGCACATGAAAGCAAGCATGTTATAAACCTTAAAATTTATCTTAAAGTATTCTGAAAATATATTAATTATTCTTTGACTTTTTTTGAAAAGTTAATATTGGCTCTGTTTTATAAATGGTAGTACACGGACAGAAAAAAATCAAGTAGCTCCACTAGGATTCAAGTTCTAAAGTCTCTGATCTTCTTTATTTATCTAAGACCATGAGTTATCCTATGAGACCTGGGTGGAGATTCTCTCTCTCTCTCTCTCTCTCTCTCTCTCTCTCTCTCTCACAAACACACACACACACACACACACACACACACCATGTACGATAAGAGAAACCATCAGTCCAACTCTGTGATAAGGAGGCACAGATATACATGGACCAAATAAATATCTGACTGGAAATTCTACTTCATTAGCTATAAGGTCTGTTGGCATACAAAGATCCAAGCAGGGAAGGGAATAAGATCAGGGTTGGGTAGTACCTTATGGAAGTAGTTTAAAACAAGTAAATACAAGCAGTCTGACAGATCAGAAAAAAAAGAGTAAAAATTAACAAGTATTTACTTTAGGAAATAAGGTTATAGTATGTGATGGATAGAAGTATACATTTCTTCTTGTAAACTCTATTTTAATGGTGTGTGTGTGTGTGTGTTTATGTGTACGTGTATGTATAAGTGGTTCTGAGAATAAAAGATGTCCAGGGACTTTTAGGTAAATTATTCTGAATTAGGCAGAATTTTCCCCTCAATGTAGATTGATATAAATGTACATTGAACAGCTATTAGACTGTGAGTAAATTAATTAGTGTCATGTCTAAGCATATCATCCACCATAGTAAAGATTTGTTTAAACTGAAGTTTTCTTATTTTATTATATACACTACTCCCTGCTGGTGTGGTAATGTATACATGCATTTATATTAAGTATACAGGCTTATTTTTCCAGTTTGAACCCTCCCTTAATAATTTTTTTTTTCATAGAATGAATGTACTTACTAAAGTATAAACACTTACTTAAGAAATGAGAAACCATTTTGGTGGAACTGTAAACAAGATCCTAACAAATGTATTTTAACTATAATAGTTCTTTTCCATTAACATCTCATGTTCCTTCCATGGACGTGTTATTCTGAGCTGTGCATACTATTATAGATATCACAAACATTCCCATAGCATGCTTATTTTAACAAAACCAAATATATTACATTTAGCGAAATGGATAAGAAGGAGAATGAAGGCAGTTCATTCAGGAAGAAGCAACAATTAATAAGAAACAAACAAAAAACCATAGTATGCTACTCCTACTTTTCAGGTTGCACACCATGAAAGGATCATAACAATTTCTTCATTGCAACTAAAACAGCATAATATCAAATATTGCTCTGGTTAAGTGAGCGTATGTTTGAATTTGTTAATATTTTGTAATATATTAATGTGTTTGAAATATAACCATTTTGTTTTAAACTGGATTAGTCTTTCTTAAGTTTTCCATTACGACAAGGCACAATCTTAATGTGCTTAGAATCTTAGAAGTATTAAAGAGAACTACTAATGTTCCTTTGAACACTTTCATTATAATTATACCATTTCCTATTCTTACAATCGTCCCAGCTTGCAAATAATACATGACTTACCAAGAATAAAATCATCACTGTTTTCCTCTGAGCTACACTTAAAATAATCTTAGTTAAGTGGTAGCAGATAGCAACTTAGTATTGATTTCCTTTCTATTGGTTCTGAGCACTAAAATATAAATTATACACTGGGTAGAAATTCAGAGAACATCACATAAGGTTACCATTCTCTACAAATAGAGAAGATTTGTTATTCATGTAAGTCAAGTTTAGACAGCAACCCCTTTGAAGCATGGTAAATAGTTTCAAATGATTTCTAGTCATGTGATTGAAGGCCTGATATCAGTTCATTTTAATAAATGGAAAATTATCATTAATCTCTCCAAAACTTTCATCTGGAAACACTTTGTCTGAAATCAGATGACCGTTTTATCTCCTTATGCTTCATGGGCCACTCTTAGCATTTGCAATGTGTACAGAATTCTTCCACTTAGGGGACAATTGTTAGACAATCTTTGCTCAACCATGTTTCAAAGAATAGTATGCCAATGAGTTTCTTTGTTAAAAAAGTTTTACCTTGTGAAATATTTTTCAGAAATATTATATATCATATCTACCGCTTGTAGATTTACAATGCAAAATGATGTTTTGAAAAACTGTGAGAGGAAGGGAGTTGTTTAACCTAGTATTTCTCAAATAAATTTGTCCATGGGAAACGATTCCTCATGAGCGTGTATTAACATCCCAAGGGAACATGATACAAATTAAGAAATGCTGCTTTAAGTAATTATCAGAAGAATATATTAAATATTGACTTATTAAATCTAATTAGCACTGAAATATACACACCATGGTAAATATGATGTACCAGGAAACCCAAACAACATAATATTATGTACTTAGAAATACACAAGATTTTTAGAAGAGTGACTGAAATTCATAAGCAAACATGAAATATGATTTTTCTCATGCTCACAACAAAACCCACAAAGTGAAATTTATAGGATTCAACAAATATCTATATGGTGGAAAGTTAAGACTGAATATGGTTTCCAAATTTTTAGTCCCATTTAAAATTAAACTCTAAACATTAAAAATGTCCTTAAAATTAATAGCTAGTATCAGTGATGTGGAGAATGAAATTTTTCATACAATTAGGTGAAAGGGTAAAGTAGTGTGATATTTTTGAGTGAAATTAAGCAATAAGTATGAAAATTAAAATGTATGTATCGATTGACCAAAAATCCACTGCCAGGAATTTATACTACACATATACATGATATGGACACAAAATGTATATATCTTTATTACAACATTGCTCATGATAACAAAAAATAGAGGCAATTTATCTGTTCATAAAAGTATAGATGTATGAACTATCTATGAATCCGTATACTTGCCAACCTTTAAATCCACATTCAAAGGAAAAAAATCTTCAAAAATGTAAATGAAATAAAGACCTTTTCAGATAAACAAGTGAGAGATGTTGTTAACAGTACACTTAACCTAAAAATAATGCTCAATGAAGCAATTGTGGCCGATATAAAATGATTCTAGATAAAAACAAATATGAAATGGAATGAAGAACAGATAAAGGAGCAAATATGTTCATAAATCTAAAAACTGAATAATAAAAGAGTTTTGAGTTTAAAATATGTATAGAATTAAGATACATGACAACTATTACAGAAAATGTGGGAGGAACTAAAGTAAATTATTATTGGTTCTAAGATTTTAGCATTATTTGGAAAGTGGTGGGAGACATTTACCATATAATCATATATATATATGTGTGTATGTATATATCTCAAGGGTGTATTTTGCAATACACTGTAGTAAGCAATGGAAACATTTTGCACTAGAGAACTACTAAAAGAGCAGAATACACATTTAATACATCGATGAAAAAATAAAATAAAAGTTTTTGAGTCTTTGAAAAGAATGTAAGAAAGGAGAGGAAAAAATAGAACAGGAAAATAAAACGGAAAAGAAACAGTAGTATGGTAGAAATAAATAAAAATATATGAGTAATTGTATTAAATATAATGTGTTAATTTGTCCATTTAAAAGCATGAAATTTGGCCACGCATGGTAGCTCATATCTATAATCCCAGCGCTTTGGAGCCCAAAGAGTGAGGATCACTTAAGGCCAGGAGTTTCAGACCAGCCTAAGCAACACAGGGAGATCCAGTATCTACAAAGAAAAAAAAAAATAGCCAGGTATGGTGGCACACACCTGTAGTCCCAGCTACTCGGGAGGCTGAGGCAGGAGGGTAGCTTGAGATCAGGAGTTTGAGGTTGCAGTGAGCTATGATGATGCCACTACACTCTAGTCCAGGCAACAGAGTGAGACACATTCTTAATTAATTAATTAAAAATAGAAATAAAAAATAATAAAAGCATAAAATTGGCCTATGGAATGAAAAGGAATTATAAGCTACTGATAAATTTTAAAAACAGGTAAATAGGAAATTGATGATAACATACCATGCAAATACTAACTGAAATAAACTGGTGTACCTACTGTAATATTAGACAAAGTAGACAAAAAACATTCCTAGAGATAAAGAAAGGATATTTGAAAAATGGTAAAAAAAGTCTAATCACCAGAAAAATATAAAAGCTCAAATTTATATACCCTGAATAACACACAT
>NW_012155507.1:3151133-3153235 GCF_000956105.1 Propithecus coquereli | reverse complement strand
TATATACATTTTTCTTCTTTCCTTCTCTTTCCCTTCCTCCTTTTTACTCTCTTTCTGCGAGTGTGTATGTGTGTGGGTGTATATCTGAAACCCACGACTGCAGGAGCCCGATTGTTGAAACTCCACAGTGGGGCTATTTTGCACCAAAGAGACAGCACACACCCCTAAGAGTGTCTAGTGACCAAGGAGGCCGCTCTTCAAGCTAAGACACGTGGTCACCTCTCTGCTGCGACTTGATAGTTCTAGCAGCCGGCCAAATGGACAGACTCTACTACAAGAAGGGCTGAGTAGAGAGTGAAAGAGGCTGTTTTCCCAGCGGGGTATGTAGCCTCGTTTTCGCTGTGACTTGGTAATCAGTACCTTCTCCCAAAGAATTAGTTTTCTACCCCTGGTAGTGCAGAGGAACAAGGGAAGCTGTTCTCTGGACTGTGACCCTGTAGGGGTGGCGGATGATCCTTGACTAAGATCTGACCACTGATATTGCCTACCAAAGGGACTGACCCGCATCCGCTGGGGTGGAACAGCAGGACAGGCTGCTTTCTGGTCTGGGTCCCTCAGTGGCCTTAGGCAGGGCTTCTCTAGCAGCCCTGAAGTGTGTACTTCTTACCAGCTAGTCAACCCTGCCCTTGAAGGGGTGAAATAATAAGGGTCACCACTTCCTGAGCTGAGATGCCAGGTAGTCCCAGGATGTGCCCTTTCCCCAGTCTGCGGGGTTATCTCCCCCTCTGGCAGGTGAAAACCCACCCTCAGAGGAGGAAAGAAAGGAGAGAAGATGTTTTTCAGGCCGGGCCTTGTGACAGTCTCAGCCAATGCCCCTCCCACAGCCCTCCAGGACAGAGCCTGCCCCTGAAGGTAGGGAGAAAGGAGAAAAAAATACTTTCCCCATAGGTCTAGCCTGAATCTGTATGACCTTGGATCTAAGCAAAAGGGGACAGTGTGTTGACATGATACAACTGATTGGTTTTGAACACCTGACAAGAACATAACACAAAAGCTTGCACCTGGTGTCCAGGCTGTTGTCATCTTAGGGGCTAGTGGTCTGGGAAGGAAAATCTCGACCAGAGTCCTTAGCAATTGCACCAATTGACACACCCATTAGGAATACCTCCACAAGAGTGCCTAATGAGCCCTGAATAACATATTAACAGCTCTCTCCTAGCTAGAGATCAAGCAATTTCTGAAGTATACTGCCTCAGGCACGCTGATTTCTGCTGCTCTTCTCACCACATCTTAAGTGGTAACAAGGCTCAAGTAGCCCTTGGGAGTGGCAAAACATTTCCCAAAGACTCAAGCCATTGTATGTCCCATTTGGGATTTTAGAGCTGAATTCAAAGGTTTTGGAATTCCTAGACAACTGACTCCTCCACGCAAAATTCAAGCAACAAAAGACAGAGCAACCTCATAACTAAACCCAGCACCTTCCACCTCAACCAAGTAGTCGATAGCGGAGTCACACACACAAAAGTGACCGAACCCCTGGAAAGCTAAGCAAGGAAAAGAAACTCACTAATCTGTGTAAGCAGAAGGAGCAGACAACTGGCCAGAGATAACCCAACAGGACAAAACCCGACCAAGACAGCACGAGACCAGGGTACATCTCTTTAGCTCTGTCAAGGAACATCCCTTTGGAGCCCCAAAATTAAGTTCATAAACCAGTCATAGCACATCCAGTCCTTGACAAAGTAGCCTGATGAGAAAGAATCAGCGAAAGAACACAGGAAACATGAAAGATCAGAGAGAAAAGTCACCTTTAAAAGAAAATATTCGATCTCCATCAACAGACACCAACATACATGATATGATTAAACAAACAGAGGAAGAATTCCGATTATGGATTGTAAGGAAACTGAACAGAATAGAAGAGAAAATAGAAGAGAAAATAGAATCCCAAGAAACCACAAGAACAATCCAGGAAATGAATGAAAAAATTTCCAAAGAAATTGAAATACTAAGGAAAAACCAAACAGAAATTTTGTCAATGAAGAAGGAATTCAGGGAACTTCAAAATACAATGGAAAGCCTCAAGAACACAAAGGATCATGCAGAGGAAAGACTCTCAGAGATTGAAGATAATGTCTATGTGCTGAACAAATCAGATGAAG
>NW_012155507.1:3147844-3151083 GCF_000956105.1 Propithecus coquereli | reverse complement strand
ATCACAGATAAAAAAACCCTAATAAACATTGGCAAATGGAGTCCAATGATTTTTTTTTTCAGAAATTCAAGGTAAGTTTACTATTTGAAAAATAAGCAATGAAGTTAACCACAAAAATCATATGATAATTCTAGGTGTATGCATAACATACATTTGACAAAACAAAATACTCAGTCAACAATTTTTTAGAAAATCTCAATTAACTTGAAATGCAAGGTGAAGACTTCCTTAATTGAAAATGGTTATCTTCAAAAAATATAGTAAACATCATGATTAATAATGATGTTTGAGAACAGAAAAATGTATTCACTATCATTATTTCTATTCAACATTATATTGGAGGCACTAGCCAATGCAATTATGCCAGAGAAAGAAAAAGGTACTGAGATTGGAAAAAGATAATGAAATTTACCTTTATTCTCAAATGATATGATTGAGTACATAACCTACAAGCGCCTACCAAAAAAAAAAAAAAAAGCATTGGAAATAAGAGGTATGTTTGGCAATTTCAATGGATACAAGGACATTGCACAAAATCTAATTGCATTACAAATTAGCAAAGAAGAAATGGAAAATAAAAATCTAGAAATGCCATGTATCATAGCATTAAAAACATTGATTATCTAAGAAGAAATGTAAGAGAAGCTGTTTAAGGACTCTATACTAAAAACTACAAAATATTACTAATTGACATAATCTTACATAATTAGAGAGATATACTATATTTGTGACATAAAAGACTCAATGATGTAATTATATGAAATCTTCCCAAATTGATTTGTAGATTTGATATAATTCAAATAAAAACCCTACATTTTCTTTTAAATTAATAAGTTGTTTCTCAAATGTATATTAAATTGTAACATTCCAAGAATATCATAGATGATATTGCAGAAAAGAATAAGCCTGGAGAATTTACACAATAAAATTTCCAGATTTACCATGAAAAAAAGTAATTAAGGCAATATGATGTTGGTACAATGACAGCACCTAAATTAATTGAATGGAGAATTCTTAAACTAATCCATACATAAATATATATATATTTTGATTGTTTTTCAGACATGGTTTCATTATGTTGCCTGTGCTGAAATGCAGTGGCATCATCATAACTCACTGCAATATCAAACTCTTGGGCTCAAGTGATCCTCCTGTCTCAGCCTCCTGAGTGGTTGCAACTATAGGTACACAACACCAGGCCTGGCTAATTGTTTTTCAGTATTTTTTGTAGAGATAGGATCTTGCTATGTTGCCCTGGCTGGTCTCAAACTCCTGGCCTCAAGCAATCTTCTGGCCCTTGCCTCCCAAAGTACTAGGCTTACAGGCATGAGCCACCACACCTGGCCCCTCAGACACATATTATCACGTGGTTTTCATCAAAGACTTCACTTCAATTAACTGGGAAAAAAAGCACAAATTGCCCTTGGTAAATTAGATATTTATATAGATGAAAATAAATCTTGATCTCATTAATCAGAGATTGATAATGTAACTGAATATGAGAGCTGAAAAAATAAAGCTTCTATTAAGAATATCTTAATGAACTTGAGATAAGGACATTTTTTTCATCAGTATATCAAATCAATAATTACAAAATTTAAAAATTGCTAAATTTGACTTCAGTAAAAGTAAGAAATTCTGTATATCATAAGACACAATTAAGAAAATAAAGGATAGGCAAGAAATGAAGTAAGAGATTTTTCAGAACACATATATTTAACAAAGGTTTCATGTAGAAAAACTGAAGTGCTTCTATAAATAAATAAGTAAAAGAGAAATGCACATTTTAAAAAATGAGTAAAAAATTGAAGAGACACTTGACAAAAGAGGAAATCAAAATATAAAATAAGCAAACAAAAAGGTGAAAAACAGCCTCACTACTCAGGGTAATGCAAATTAAAACTACAATGACATGTCATTGCACAGACATCCCAGTGGGAAAAAAAAAGACCAATAGGCTCTGAGAAAATGGCAGATTAAGGGTGACCTCCTGGCTCTCTTCTCCCAGAGTGGGAGGTGAAGAACACGGACACCCACACGCAAGTGAGGTGCTCTCCCACAGGATCAACTTAGTGAATCTACAGAGAAGCAGCGAGGGACAAGCAGTGCTGCGGAAAAAATAAGGCGAACTGGAGAAGTGTCCGCAAATACCGGAGAGTGCGGTACAAAGGGGAAGAGCAGCATGGGATGGCCGCGCGCGGCAGTGGACTGGCCCGGGCAGTGAGATCTGACTCACAGGAAGACGACTCTTCCTTTACCAAACCCCACTCCCACGCAGGCAGGGAAGTGCCAGAAGTCAGTGTGAAGTGGTAGCACAGACTGACAAGCGGTGGGGAGCCGAGACAGGAGCAGGGTCCATTTTGAATTCACTGGCGCTCGGCGCTGGGTCAGCATCGGAGGGGAGGGACTGACCCAAGCGGGCGCTTCCTGGATTGGACGCTGCCGGAGCCCACAGGGGAGAGTTTGGAGGCAGCTTCTTGCCACAGGAGACCTCCAGGACTAGATCAGGGGAGGGGAACACCATAAAAGAGGCTCTGCATGTAGAAATCGCTGAAAGTTTGGCAGGCGCTGGGAGGGACACAGCACAGAGTCCTCCCGCGGATCTGTCCAGAGTCTCCGTGTGTAGGGCGGGGGTGGCAGGCTCAGCAGGCAGCTCTGGGAGGCAGCTCCGGGAGTCAGTAACAGCGGACCCTGGCTCCGGATGCCCTCCCGGTGCAGTCGGCTTCAGCGCTGACTAGCAGTGGGTGGGCAGTTGCCATTCGGGGAGCCCAGAGCCTGTGACTGCCAGGACTTGTCGCCCGGGCAACGGCCTGAGTCATAGCCGCGGCCTCTTCGGCAGAGCTGGTCGCGCCCTGCGAGGAAGAGAGAGGAGGAGAGTAGCGCGCACAGCCACTTTTTCTCCCGAATCTGCGGACAGTCTGTCCCAGCCGGGGACTCAAGCCCCGCCTCCGAAAGAGCGGAAAAGGGAGAAAGAGCGACATTTCTGCGGAGTTTCCAGTCGGTCTCTGGCAGCCCTGTTCCATTCAGTCGCTGGCGCTGTCCGCAAAAGTGATGGGGAACTGAAGGTGAATTGAGGGAGACCGCTTGTAGAACTGTGATCCCGGACACATAACCATCCCTTCTGCCAGGCGACTCGACCCCCACCCCTGCTCACGCACCGCGCTAAAGGGCCGGCCTCCGCCACTAGGCTGAGTAAAGGGGTCGCTTTTTGTTTTTTCCCTATTTCTTTTCTTTTTTCT
>NW_012155507.1:3143493-3145238 GCF_000956105.1 Propithecus coquereli | reverse complement strand
AAGCAATCACTGATAGATTTTGCAAAGACCAGACCAGCCCTACAGGAAGTACTCAGTCCTGCATTACACACTGAACAGCATAATAGACACTCTTCAAAGTAAAATCATTCAAGAGTTAAAGCCTAGAACGTGGACCTCATGATGGCTCAAGGAGCAAAACAAAACAACAGGATTCCACCCAACAATATGAATGGAAATTTACCACAAATCTCAATCCGCTCAATAAATGTGAATGGCCTGAACTGTCCTCTGAAAAGATACAGGCTGGCAGAGTGGATAAATATCCACAAGCCTAGTATCTGCTGCCTACAGGAAACGCATCTAACCCACAAAGATGCCTTCAGACTAAAGGTCAAGGGATGGAAAACTATCATCGAGGAGAATGGAAGTCAAAAGAAAGCAGGGGTAGCTATAGTATTTTCAGATAACATAAGCTTTAAAATAACAAAAGTAAAAAAAAGACAAAGATGGCCACTATATATTGGTGAAAGGGAAGAGCAAAGATCCAACAAGAAGAATTTACAATCCTTAACATCTATGCATCCAATACACGAGCATCCAGTTACATAAAGCAAACCTTGTCTAATCTAAACAACATGATAAAAATAACACCATAATAACAGGGGATTTCAACACTGCACTGAATGAACTGGACGGATCTTCCAAACAGAAAATAAGCAAAGAAATAATGGACTTAAACAGAGCTCTTGAACAAAAGGGTCTGACAGATCTCTACAGAACATTCCACCCAAATAAAGCTGAATTTACATTCTTCTCGTCAGCCCATGGAACTTTCTCCAAAATTGACCACATACTAGGCCACAAATCAGACCTCAACAAATTCAGAAAAATAGAAATTATACCGTGTACTTTCTCAGAACATAGTGGTTTAAAATTAGAGTTCGATTCCAACAGAAATACTCGCCACCTCACAAAGTCATGGAAACTAAACAATCTATTGTTGACTAACGCCTGAGTCAAGGAGGAAATACAGAGGGGAATCAAGAACTTCTTCAAACTAAATGATAATGGAGAAACAAGCTATCAAAACCTGTGGGATACAGCAAAAGCATTCCTGAGAGGAAAACTAATAGCAATAAATGCTCATATCCAAAAACCAGAAAGATCAGAAATCGACAACCTAATAAATAGAATCCAGGTCTTGGAAAAGGAAGAGCTAACCAATCCCAATCCAAATAGAAGAAAAGAAATAACTAAGATCAAAGCACAATTAAACGAAATTGAGAACAAGAGAACTATATGCAAGATCAACAAAACCAAAAGCTGGTTTTTTGAAAAGATAAACAAAATTGACACCCCACTTGGTAGATCGACTAGAATCCAAAGGGAATGGTCTCTAAAAAACTCAATCAAAAATGAAAAAGGAGAGGTCACAACAGATGCCACGGAAATACAAAACATTATTTTTGATTACTACAAAAACCTATATGCCCAAAAACTATATAACGAGGTGGAAATGGACAAATTTCTAGAAACATAAAACCTCCCGAAGTTCACCCAAGAGGTAACAGAATATCTGAATAGACCAATCTCAAGCTCAGAAATTGGAGCAGCAATCAAAAACCTCCCAAAATGTAAAAGTCCCAGACCAGATGGCTACACTCCAGAGTTTTACCAAACATTCAAAGATGAACTCACACCTATACTACAGAAATTATTCCAGAATATTGAGAAAGATGGCATCCTTCCTAACTCATTCTACGAAGCCAATATCACCTTGATAC
>NW_012155507.1:3141031-3141370 GCF_000956105.1 Propithecus coquereli | reverse complement strand
CCTTTAACCCGCACTTGGGTGAGGCAAAGACATAAAGTGTAACTATAATGTTTGTACCCTCACAATACCCTGGAATAATAATAATAATAAAAAAAAGACCAACAATACCAACAACACTTGACAAGGATTTGGAGAAACTAGATCTCTCTCTTACATTGCTGATTTAATTGTACAATAGTACAATGTCTAAAAAGTGTTAGTGCCTACTATAATTAATCATAAGCCTACTCTATAAAACAACAATTTCATTTCTGGGTGTATATCCAACATAAATAAGAATTGATGTCCTCCATACAGCCATATACATGGATGTTCACAGAAACTTTATACTTAATAGTA
>NW_012155507.1:3121667-3139576 GCF_000956105.1 Propithecus coquereli | reverse complement strand
ATCAGTTGTAATATCTCCTTTTTCACTTCTGATTGATATTATTAGGTTCTTTTGCTTGCTGTTTCTGGTTAATCTAGCAAGATGTCTGTTGATTTTGTTAATCTTTTCAAAGAACCAACTTTTTGTTCCATTAATCTTCTATATAATTCTTTTGTTATTGATTTCATTTAGTTCTACTCTGACCTTAGTTATTTCTTTTCTTCTTCTGGGTTTGGAATTGGTTTGCTCTTCCTTTTCCAATTCCTTGAGATGATTCATTAGATTGTTGATTTGGGATCTTTCTGTCTTTTGGATGTAGGCATTTATGGCTATGAATTTTCTTCTTATGACTGCTTTTGCTGAATTCCACAGATTTTGATAACTTGTATTCCTTTTCTCATTTATTTCAAAAAATCTTTTGATTTCCATCTTAATTTCCTCTTTGATCCAATAACTATTCAGCAATCAGTTGTTTAAAAGGCAAAAGATTTATACGATCTGAAGAGAAACCAGAGTATAATAGGTTGTTTAATTTCAATGACTTTGTGTAGAGTTGAGTGTTTCTCTGTTGGAATATATTTCTAATTTTATTCCACTGTGGTCCGAGAAGATATATGGTATAATTTCTGTTTTTTTTTAAATTTGTTGAGGCATGTTTTGTGGCCTAGAATATGATCAATCTTAGAGAATGTCCCATGAGCTGATGAGAAGAACATATTTTCAGGGGTTTTGGGATAGGATGTTCTGTAAATGTGTGTTAGGCCCATTTGTTCTAGAGTTCCATGAAAGTTTATCATTTCTTTGCTTATTTTCTGCTTAGAGGATATGTCCAGTTCTGTCAGTGGGGTGTTGAAGTCCCCAGCTATCATGATACTGCTGTTTATCATTTTGTTTAGATCATGTAGGGTTTGCTTTATGAATCTGGGCACACCTGTATTAGGTGCATACATGTTTAGTATTGTTATGTATTTCTAACTCCAGTGATAATGGCTTTTATCCAAAAGTCCTAAAACAACAAATAATGGCATGGATCTAGAGAGAAAGGAACACTTATACACTGTTGGTGGGACTGCAAACTAGTCCAACCCCTATGCAAAGTAGTGTGGAGATACCTTAAAGAACTGAAAGTAGACTTACCATTTAATCCAGAAATCCCACTACTGATTATTTACCCAAAGGAAAAAAAGATATTTTATAAAAAAGACACTTTGACTGAAATGCTTATAGCAGCACAATTCACAATTGCAAAGATGTGGAATCAACCCAAGTGGATTAACAAAATGTGATATATGTATTCCATGGAATACTACTCAGCCATGAAGAAGGATGACTTAATGCCTTTTGCAACAATATGGATGGAACTGGAGACCATTATCCTAAGCGGAGTATCTAAAGAATGGAAAAACAAATACAACATGTACTCACTATTAAATCTGAACTAATTGATGAGCACACGTGCACAGAGGGAAGTATAACTCAATGGAATTCAAGCAGGAGGTAGGGGGGAGGAGGGGATGGGTGAAAACCTATGTATAGGGTACAATGAACACTATCTGGGTGACAGACACACTTATAACCCTAACTTAAGCATTACAAAAGAGATTCTTGTAACCAAATACATTTGTACACCCATAATACTTGGAAATAAAGCAAAATAAAATAAGTATCCATGGGACAGTGTAAAAAATGTATAAAATGTTTTATAGTTTCTAAAATATAAAATTGGCATCAAAATGAAATGTAATTGTTTTAAGAAATTCAAATGTAAAAAAACAAAACATTAAAAAATCTCTTTAAGTATAAATATATGGCAGACAGTTTTATAAATCAATTTTGATACACATAAAGAGGAAAAAGATATGAAATGGTAAAATTTTATAGTACTGAGAAAAAGTAATACACATCAAATAAAATAACATATACAGTGTGATTAGCCATACTACATTATCTATATTTTAGGAGAATGCAATTCATTATTTAAATTATGAGTTTTCTCGTTATTTCAGTTAAAATTCCTTGACCATATGCCATGCACTATGTACTTTTCTAGGTGCTAAGGATGCATAGGCAAATTTAACAGAGATAAATCCCCAGCACTGTCATGCTAACAAGTAGGAATAGAAACATCACAGTCAAAGCCTGAGTCTAAAATGATGTCACGCATCTATAGTATACCGGGCTTTATTCCATGCAGTTTATTCAGGTTAATATCGATGAACAGGAGGAACTCTAAGAGAGACCACAAAATTAGAGGTCCAACCACTAAACTAGGTGTTCTCAAATTTAAAAAGACATCAAAATCACCAAGGTTCGTTGTTTAAATTAGTATTTCTGGGCCCAGCATAGAATCTACATTTTATTTGGCATGGTTTGGTTTAATAAGATCCTAGATGATTCTAGTGCAGCTAGTTCCAGGACCACACATTAAGAAATAACGACCTTCATGTAGGAAACAAGTATCCAAAGCCTGACAAAAGGTTATGTTCTATTTTTTCTTTTATCCTTTTTACTTCTAATTTACAGAAAAATATGAGTGATTTAAAGTTGATTGTACCATTTGTACTTGAAAACACATGGAGAACAGTAACTTTCTCATCTGATATGGTCACAGACAATATTATTAAGATACTCACAAAAACTAAAATGGAAGGAGATAAAATGTAGTTTGTACATATGCTTGGGGCATGGTTTTTATTATGACACTTAAAAAATATTCCTCATTAGGAGAACCTGAAGACACATACAGAGAAGGAATGTCTGGGAAAAAGGCCATGGTTAGCAATGACCTACTGGAAAATGATAAACATTTTTAATCACTACCATGTTTTAACAACTGTTCTGTATCTCCAAATCCATGGGACCATGACAAATATTTTATGTTTTCAAAACAAACTTTCATAAACTCTTTTAATCATTTTATATGGAGATATGATCATTCTCTTTGAAGCTATTATTTTCTCGCTGTAATCTTCGTCTTTTAAATTTTGCAGTTATTTAGAAGAGAATTAGATCAACTGAGTAAATTGCTATATCATTTTTTTGTTATCCTGCTGACCACATAACCATTTTGTATATAGATTCTAACTCTTAGACTTTTAACAGTTTATAAAATATGTCCATTTTGTACAAACTAATAAAGATCAATGTAAAGACCAATGAAAACATTTTATAATCATCCCAAGTCTAAGTACAGTTATATGCTTAAGCATTCATATTTATACTAATCACTTGCTCCCATTCACAAATGTGCTTTATCACTTTTAATACTCTATATCTCATTTTTAAAGTTTCTACTTATTTTTTGGAAAATATGATCTCAGTTAGCTGTTGAAAGTACAAATGACATACAAAAGTGAAAAATATCTCCATTTGATAGCTAACATCAAACAAACCTTGCAGATAGAAATTATATCATACAATGGCACATACTCAATTCTGGTCTATGGAATAGGCCAAAAAATGGGATAGATAAGGCTTTACTACAAATAATATGGCACAACAGGAACAAAGTTTGCAATTCATTTTGGAGGGTAAGCCACTTCAGGATACCAGAGGCTTGGAGATGTATTTTGAAAATGGTGGACAGACACACCTAGGGAATTCCTACACAAGGCCATATCTCAAAGCTTGAGTAATGTCACAGTGAGTAATGATAGGAATTTGAGACATAAGATATATTATGCGTGTATGGGCATTTTTAAATGGATTATTACAGGTTGTGTTACATACAAGACTTCTATAATCTTAATCTAGCTCAACATTTTCTAGACTTACGATTGGGATACTATCTAGTGCCTTGAATCAATACGAGATCTCATGTATTTTAAAGCAATTATATTTACTCAAGGAACAAACTGATCACTTGTGCAGAGCTAGTGCAATGATTCATAATGATTTTCAATTTGTAGAAATAACAAAAATAAGTTATGCTAGTACAAATGCCACTTTTCAACTGCCATAATAGTTTGGAGTATATATCAATTTTTTATCTAAGTATTCAGTAATTCTATGGTTGCCTCATTTTTGAACCATAAATTATAACAACTAAGTTGTAAGAAATGAAAGCACGCATTTATAAAGAGTTGAATTTAGTGGAATGTTAGTTCTCTGAATTAATTCTTTGTTATTTTTTTAATTTTAGTTGCTATGGGTGCATAATAGTTGTACAGATTAGGTTACTAAGGATGAAATGTCCGATTTCCTTAAGTACTAAGTTTCACAGTTGATGTCTCTGAAATTTCCCTTTTACACTACTTATTTTATGTTTTTTGTGAAGGCACATCCTCAGTCTTTCAAACACATGTTTTGGCTTGTTATTATCTTTCAAATGTTTTTTAAAAGCAATTTTTGTGAAACCATGGATAAGTCAAAAATTCGAATTATTTTAGAATATGAATTCTGTCCTGGAACCAATTCAGTGCAGGCAACTCAAAAATATCAACAAAGTGTTTGGGAAGGATGTGGCTAATGAACGCATGGTATGTCAATGGTTTGAGAAGTTCCGTTTTGGTGACTTTAATATCGAAAATGAGCCATGTGGCGACCTGAAAAGTGTAGTGGAAGTGAATCCATCTCAACCTAAGCGTGAGTTAGCAGCAAGGTTTGATGTTACTCTTCCAACAATATTGGACCATTCGAAACAAATGGGCAAGGTAAAGAAGCTGGATAGATGGGTTGTGCGTGAATTAAACGAGAGTCAGAAGAGAAATCGTCTCAAAGCTTGCCTTTATTTGCTGTCACGACATAAATGTGAACCATTTTTACACTGTATTTTTATGTGTGATGAAAAATGTATTATTTTTGACTATCACAAACGTTTGGCACAGAGGTTGGATAAAGATGAAATGCCGAAACACAGTTCAATACCAAATATTCATCAAAAAAGCTAAGTAAATTATACTTGAAATAAATAAAATGAATGAGAAAGAAAACAAAAACCAAACCAAACCAAACAAAAAAAGCCAATGGTGTCTGTTTGGTGGTCCAGCACTGGTGTTACCAATCACAGCTTCATGAAACCTGGTCAGTCGATTACAGCAGATGTCTACTGCAACCAACTGGACAAAATGATGAGGATGCTTGCAGTTAAGCAGCCGAGATTGGCCAACAGAGACAGGCCAATCCTCTTGCAAGACAATACTGAGCCACATGTCCTACAAACAATGCTGCTTAAACTACAGAGGCTAGACTTGGAAATCCTCTGTCATCCATCATATTGACCAGACCTTGCACCAACTAACACTTCTTCCAGGCTTTGGACCACTTCTTGCATAGAAAAATATTCAATTCTCAACAAGCTGTGGAAAACGCCTTTTATGATTTCATTGCTACTCGCTCTCTAGGCTTCTTTGCTGCTGGCATAAATAAGCTACTATTAAGATGACAAAACTGTGTTGATAGTTTAGGCACATACTTTGATTACTCGCACTGCTTCTTGTTTGAGATATAATAAAGTACACCTTTCATTTGAAATTGGACATTTCATATTGAATGACCTAATATTTATATGGTATATGTGATGTTTTGGTACAGGCATAAAATGTGAATTAATCAAATCAGGGTAATTGGGGTGTCTATCAACTGAGGCATTTATCTTTTCTTTGTGTTAGGAACATTTCACTTCTACTCTTTAAAGTATACCCTAACTTATTTTTATTATAGTCATTTTGTTGTGCTATCAAATATTGTTCATTCTATCTAACTATCTAATTGTATTTTCCACCCATTAACCACCCCCACTTTATCACCACCAGCCTCTGGTAACCATCATTCTACTTTCTGTCTCCATGAAATCAATGGTTTTAATATTTAGCTCCCACATATAATTGAGAACATGTGAGATTTGTCTTTTTGTGCTTCGCTTATTTCACTTAACGTAATGTTCCTTAGTCCCATCCATGTTATTGCCAATGGAAGAATTTCATTCTTTTCTATGTCTATATATATCCATTGTGTATATTTTATTTATCCATTCATCCATTCATGGACACTTAGGTTGATTCCAAATCTTGCCTATTGTGAATAGTGCTGCAGTAAACATGGAAGTGTAGGTTATCTTTTTGATATATTGATTTCCCTTCTTTTGGATATACACTTAGCAGTGGGATGGCTGGGTCATGTGGTAGTTCTATTTTTAGTTTTTTGAGGAAACTTCATACTGTTCTCCATAGTAGTTGCACTAATTTACATTCCTGAATTACTTCTAATAAAAATTTTCTCAAAACTTGTCCAAAAAAGGTGGAAAAAATAAAGCATCATTTTTATGCCTGAATACCATTGCTCTTCTCTGTAATGCACACAATAAGATGCTGAATCACTGTTGGAAAATGAATAAAATGGGCAACTAATATTACCATACTAATACTACTGGAAGTGAGTGAAAATGTGTATAACCTTTCCAGAATTTTTGGAGCAGACACCACATTAATAGCCTCCATAAATTAGAGTATACTGGGGACAGTCCCCCCTCTCAATCCAATAACAAATCCTGGAAGGTGAAGGAATATTCATTTGACTCTCTAGAATTATGTATATTAAAACTATCTGATTCAACTAAATATAAAGATGTTGTAATTATCATTTATAAGGAAGTTGCTCCTAAGCCAAATCAAAATAATTTCATTTTTACTTAAAAAGTCAGAAAATCAATTTCTTCAACATATGAACATATTAGGCATTTTTTGTTCCATGAACTACATTGAGTTGTAAAAAGTCAAAAAACATAACCTTGTAAGGTACTTATAATATTAGAAATATATAACTAAATCACTAATGACAGTAAAGTGTCAAAAAATATGAATTTGGGGTTTAATACTTTATTCACAGTTGTCTATAAGGAGATCTTTAAAAAAGAAAAAGAGAAATGCTGGCCATTATAACATGTTGATACCTTTCCAAATATAGATGGTAAATCAAAGAGATTAAACATTATTTGCCATCCTACTTTTATATTCAGATATGTTTATCCTCATTATCAACATTTCAAAAATTTTAAAGATTTGAAATGAGGCTAGATTTTTCTATATAACAATGTTAAGATGGCTATTTTAGAATAGTCTCCTTTCTGAAATATTCAGTTATTTGACGGTTAAATAGCTTCTTGTTGGTTATATAATTTGACCTGTAAAATAAACTGGATAGAAAAAGGTAGTTTGTGTCATCCATTATTTAAAAGAGATTTTCTTACAATATACTCTAATGCTGAGTTTAAAATTAGTTTCAGGTGTTCAAACTTTCTATGATACTTTGTGTTATCTACTGCCAGTGAAAATGACATATCCACTACTAAGAAGAAAATTAATTTCCCAATATATTCCTAAGAAACTTCAGGCTAAGGTCAATCGTAAGAAATGTATATCTTGCAGGATACAAAATCAACACTCAAAAACCAGTAGTGTTTTCATACACAGACTATGCAAAAAAGAAATCAAGACTTAATCCAAATTTTACAGAACAAATCCTTTTATTTTTATTAATATATTTTTGTTCATCTTTTATATTTTTCTTTCGTTTTTAAAATGAGTATATTTAAAATAGCAAAGAATAAAATATGTTTTAACGAAATAATCCTCCCAGATTGACCAGCACAATTACAGTATTAGTAAGCCATAAGGGCTAAATCGATGGCTGCTACACTCATGATTTAGTCCTAACTCCCCCCGTCTGACTGGCGCCACTACTGTAGGAAGCTGGTTGGTGAGAGTTTGTGGGGGTCGAATACACCACTCTGTTATTGGCTTTTGACAACAGTGCACTGTGTTTCTGTTTGAAGTGGAATTTGTGAATAGTTGTGCAGCCTGACAGTATTTTTTAATTTTGTCTACTTAACAGCCCATTATATCAAAGAAGACCAAGAGAATGCTGAAGAAAGAAAACAGATTTTTTTAATGAGTATTGGGAATTCAATATTATCTTGTTTCTGCTAAAGATAAGATGATTTGCTTGCTTTGTGATACTGCAATATCAACATTAAAGAAATTCAATGCTCATCAGCATTATAATAGTCATAAGGGCCACAAATACTTTAAATTAGAGGGAGAGGTGTGAAACTTTGTACTGCAAAAATTAAAAGATGAAAACCAAAAGCAAAGACAATTCCTTCAAGCAGCAATAAGAACTGGAAATAATGCCACTGAAGCAACTTATAAAGTAGCTTATACACTCATGTAAAAAAGGGAAGCCATTCAGTGATGTAAAAATCATAAAAGAATGCATTGTCAAAGTTGTAGGATGCTTAGACCCCGATAAGTTTTAAAAGATTTAAAAGTACAAACAACTCCCTCTTTCAAGGAGAACAGTAACTGATCAAGCAGCATGAATTAGCCTTCGACTTAACAAAACAATTTCATGCAATACTTCAAAAGGAAAATATATATTATTCAATCACTTTGGATGAATCAACTGATACTACTGACTCGGTGCAGGTTTTATACTTCATCGGGGTCATAACAGAAGATTTTCTTTGTTACAAAGAGTTACTCACTTTGGCACTCTTGCAAACAGAACATGGTGAAGCTTCAACAACTTTCAAGGTGAATGTCATGAAGCTGGACTGAATTTGATAAATTTAGTGAGTGTATGTACATGGTGCACTCTCCATGACAGGAAAATATGAAGGGTTTATTGCACAGACAAAAAAAAGTATTAACAGATCCAGATGCTCTCATTTCTTTTTGTTGTATCTTGCACCAGCAAAATCTCTGTGCTAAAGCTACTATTTTAAGTGACCCTTTGCAAAGAGTTATAAGTATTGTTAACTACATTCGTGCAAATGCAAGATGGCATCCTCAGTTTCATAACATGCTAATGTTAAACAATGAGGTATTCACTGTGGATTTCCCGTATCATTCTGAAGTATGTTGGCTATTGCGACGAAAGGTATTAGCCAAAATTTTTTCTCTGTGAGAACAGAGTTAAATTTTACAAAGAACAGAATCAGCAATGTGAATTATTGAAAGAAGATTTCTATAGGAATGCAGCATTTCTGTGTGGTATCATGCCAAATCAAAACGACTTGAATATTTCTTTGCAAGGTAAAGCTAAATCTATATATGATATGTGGCAAAAAATCTGAGCATTTTGGAAAAAAAAAGAAAACCTATCTTTTTTCTTCAAAAGGAAATTTCAGATGAACATTTTCCCCAGTAAGCAAAGGTCATTGATGAGCAGGATGATATATGCAAATCACTTGAAGAATATGCAGCTGTTATAGACCTATTAATTCGAAAAACAATGACAGGTTCATTGACTTTGATAATCATGACATCACACTCAAATTAGCATGTCAGCCTCACCTGGTTAATATCACCAAGGCACCTAAAGAACTACAAATGGAATTGATTGAGCTTTCAGTAGATAACATTTTAAAATCACTGATGCCAAGAAAGATCCAGATGAAATATTGGAAAAATGAAGTAAAATAGCCACATCTTCAGCAACATGCCCGAAAAATGCTTTCTTGCTTTTCAACCACTTGTTGCTGCAAATCTACATTCTCCTACTTAATCCAAATCAAAATGTCTTTAAGGTCACAAATACTTGATACCCACCTAGAGGATCAACTGAAACTGTGGACCTCCTTGTTACAACCAAATATTCAAATGTTTTCCGACAAAAAGCAGACACAACAAAGTCATTAAAAGGTTAGTTACCTTTAAAGTGAAAAAATAGTTTTCATTTTTTGAAATTATTAAGTACACAGTAGTTAGATTTTTACAAAATAATGTACATTTTTATGTATACATAATTGAAGTTTCTTGAATGTGGCCTTATTTGATTACACCTAAACTAATGTAGCTTTCCAACATGAAAAGCTTCCCCACCCCCTGGCCTTTGCTTAGGGCAATCTTCGTATCTTCACAAAGAAGGACTAAGGGAAAAGAAAAAAGAGAGCTCCTTTAGGCATGACATATGAGGGTATTTTAGACTTTGCTATGGATTGTGATAAATATATACAGAGCAAATCAAATTACAGGATGTCCTATTTTAAGAAATCCCATTTTCTACACAAATGAATTAGAGCTCAATTGACCACATTCTGAAAGTATCTTTTAGTTATTCTTTGAAATGGGGCATTCCGTTACATCATTTAGCTTTTATTTGCAGACCAAAGGACATATCACTGAAGTGGAGGCAGTGGCAACATGTTAGAGGCCACCGTCAATTGGAAATCAATCTGTAATAAAGATGACACTTCTAAAATTATAATGTAAGTCAATGGGGGAATATATGATTCAATTTTCAAAAATGTGCTTCATGTACAAATGTCAAAGAATGCATCTATTATGTAAAATCAGGTCTAGTTTTTAGTCATATAAGGCATAATTCAAAAACAAAAATCACACTCAGGCCTATATTTCTGGGCAAGTAAAGGAGGAGAAACAAAAATGAGCCATTTCTGAGGTGCTGGGGGATGTTATGTGATAAATTTACTAGGAGGTAGAGGAAACTGAAGTTGCTGCCCTCTGACTTGAACATTCAAGTTTATCATTTGTGTGTAACATAAAAGGGCAATTTAGATGTTAAAATTTAATCAACATGAAACATTAATGCCTTAGGTTGAAACAGAGAATGGCACAATAATGGCATTAGAAAGGGTGAAAATAGCACCATTACTCTCATTGACATCATCAATGTGTTTGCTTCAGTGAACTTTATCTCCAAAATAGAAAAACAAAAAAGTCATTTCTAAGGAATGTATCATCAATATTTAGCTTTCATCTTGCCCAACTGTAGAATGACCTATATTCTATAAAGGATGCAGGAACACATCTAACAAAAATATAGACTCCTTGTTCATTTAAAACACAGCAAAACTTGGCAGATTTCCTTTATCTTCTTTAGGTTAATGTGATTGCATTAGGGAAATTTAAAAGTTGATAATTAACAGATGAAAAGATGAAATATTGCTTCTTGGGGGCCACTAAATAGTGTATAATATTCACTAAACAAACATTCATTTTGGCTATTTAACTGGAAGCCATTAATTACCTACTACGTGCAGCACTGGTCCCCAATCCTTTTGGCATCAGGGATCCGTTTCATGGAAAACACGAACTGGCGGGGTGGCTGGGGGCGGGAGGAGGCGGAGCTCAGGTGGTCAGGGGGTGATGTGAGCGATAGGGAGCACCTATAAACACAGGTGAAGCTTAGCTCAGCCACCAGCCGCTCACCTCCTGCTGTGCGCTCCCTGCCGCCCTCCCTCTTCCTACATTTCAAGGAGGACAATTTTTCCAGGCATGAGGTGGGGGTGGGGTGGCGGCAAAGCTCTGCTGACCAGTGTTCGTCCACGGCCGCCCGAGAGACTGGGGACCGCAGTAGTAATGCATACCTGTATCAATGTTAAAGTTAGGTGAATTTTGAAATGAGAACCATAAGACTTAGCTTCTGAGATACAATACCCCTCCCTGCTTCTCCCAGGTACCATTTCTATAGTGATGACCTTCACATTTGCATCTCCAGCCCTAACCTCTCTTATGAGCTCCAGATCAATATTTCTATCTGCCAACCAGATATTTCCATCTGGAAATCCCACAGCCACTTCAAATTCCACAAGGCCAAATGGTAGCAGCCCTGTATGTGTTTATGTCCCACACATTTCAGACACTCACAATGTACTTTGAAGACAACATTGGCTCTCCTTTTCCACTCTTATATTACTTTCCAGATTCAGCTCAAATATTGCCTCTTTTGGGAACCCTCCATAACCTTCCAGGCAGAATTAATTACTATTCTTTACGTATTCTCATTGCAGTAGTATATACCCTTAATGTTATATTTACCTTTTTTTATAATTAGGGAATTAGATATCTTTCTCCCCTGCTACACCATAAATCTCTAAGGCAGATGTCCTTTTTTGTTGCTGCCTTGTTTTTGAATGTATTAATTTTAAAACACTTGAATAAAATGGTGTTTTTACAAGAAAATTCTGTTATAGTAGGTATGAATTGAGGCATCTCTCACTTTCAAAGTATGTGCAAGTGGCTCTGATATATTCCAAAATCTGAAAATTACTGAATTAAGCAAATACCTAGACAGAGATTACCACCACACAATAAATGTTTGCAATCAACTCTTGAGGTTCAAGTTAAGTATACAATCTTATATTTCGTTAAATGTCTGGTGTGCCACTCTATACTGGGCATAGAACAATTAGTAATATAAGGTCAGGTTTAGAGAAGTTAAACATACCCCTGACTTATTATAAGCAAATAATAGAGTTGGGATTCAAATCCAGGTTTTTATAGTTCTAAAATAATATTTATTCCATTTCATCCTCAAGCCCAGATCCAATATCATTCCTGGGCAAAAGAGTTAATTAATCAAAGTTTCTGCTGCCCGACCCACATTATACCATGCTACAAATCACCATGATCACTACCATGGAGTCTGTTTCAGGATATTCTTCATCCATTAACTTAGCCCTTAATCCCCTTCCCTAATGTTCTGGTCATGTAATATGACAAAATAATTTATGCAAAGGAATTGGTGTATTCGTTATTGTACTGAACATCCCAGTGCCATGTATGTGCAGCTTATTGTGCTAAGTGTTGGGATGACAGAGTTCCCATTCAAATGGAGAGAAAGGGGCATTATACACCCACATAGTTAACTGCATTACAATCTGGTAAGTGCTATAATAAAGATAATAATAAAACATCTACCCTGAAAGTATGGAGAAGTCCTTAATTCTGTATCGGAAATCACAGAGAGTTTAATAGGAAAAAAAGTAGGGAAAGGGCATAAGAAGAAAAGACAACTGCCTGTACAAAATAAATACCTAGCAGTTAAAAAGCCCTCTTTCCTAAGGATCACCATGAACATTTCATCGCAACCTCCTGCAATCAATCACATTGTCCTTTTCGCTGATGACAAAATCAAATGCTAGGTGTCTCTAGGTTTGCAGAAGGGCAATAGTGGGAAACAGTTTCAGGCAGCCCTTTCAGCAGATCTTAAACTAACATCCCTTAAAGCAAACACCTGTGGCCTATGCAGACTCTCTTTCATATTAGTACATGTCGTTCTCACTTAACTGCATCCCTGAGCAGGTCACATAGTGACATGTTTAATGTAGTTGGGTTACCTAATAATACTTACAGAGATTATGAAGCTGTCAGTAAAACATCCGGGAGGGCTTTGTGAATTACTTCTAAAATCACTCTAAATTAGCAATTAATGGAAAAATTTTGACGTGTTCAATACTGAGTATAGGCAGATAAAAATCAACATCTGGAGAATTCAGTTTTGTTTATTATTACTGCTAGAATATATTTAACAGATGAATTTTTTTCCAGGGTAGTCACCTCAATTTATTTCAGTGGATATCCTTGATTAGTAAAAATTTTCTCCCCCTTTAAAAAAAATAGAAATTAACTCATTTCAGAGTGAAGAGGAGGAACATAAACTTTTGAGTCAGAAATATGCTTGGGTAAGAATGTATGAATAGGCAGTTAGAGATAAATAGAATTCACATTTTATACATAGCTATAAGTAACTAAGGCTTTTAAGGCAGCAGAGATAGCTTATTTGCACATAAACATTTGCATTCCTTTGGTATTTTAAGTGAGTTGCATTTATGGGTTTTCTAAAATGCTGGCATGATTATTTTTTCCAATTATTTCACACTCACAGGTTACACAATTAATTATACTTCTGCAGATCACTTTCTCTTAGAACTCAAAAATATTTCAAAATAACTAGACGTATGCAAAATATAGCCAGATTATTTAGTTTTTAAAAAGTCGGGGCATGTGATTTAGCATTGAAAAGATACACCTTAAAATGTGAGGAAGTTGAGAGTGAGTCAGTGATGAAGTTAAGGACCAAGCCAGAGAAAAAATCAGAGTAGAGACACGTCTTCTATTTCTTCTCTGAAATCCCACCCCAGTTAGAAAGTGTTATTTCCTCTGAAAATGTTTCCCCATGTCCAAACATAATTACAAAAATACCATAAACATACCTTATTATCCACGAGAAGCTAGGCAGCAAATACTTTGGTGAAATTCTGGGGTAATTTTTAAGGACATTTTCAGAAAATATATTTTTAAGTTAAAAGACAACTACAAAGAAAGATCTTTCAAAATTAATTTATGAAAAAATACCCAAAATATTTTAAGGATATATTTAAATCTAAATGTTTCAAAGTAAAAACATTAATTTCCATTACCATATAAAATTTATATATTTTCCTTCATCTAGTATATGAACAGTTAAGCACCATAGCCTGAACTGGAAATCAAATAGTGCAAAATTTAAGGAAAAAATGGGAAAAAAAAACCCAGAAGTCTATACTTTTTAAGAGTAAACATTTATTTATTTCAAACTTGAACTTTAGGTCTCCAGAAGCAAATTAGTAAATATTTACTGATTGCCTTTGATTTGCTAGGTATTAGTCGAGAAATGAGGGACTATAAAGATGACAGTTATATTCTCTGCTCTTAAGACATTTACGACTGAGTTGGAGACACATAGGTGCACATAAACACATTTTATCACTATATAAAAAAATTATATAAACTTGTTAAAACAATACCAAAAAACAAAAGCTTATTTTTTCTGTATTTCTTAATTTACATTTGGTACTGTTCAGTATATTACTTGGTTCGGATTTGCCATTGAACAGCGTGTAGTGTGTGGACACCAAGGCAGCAACTGAGTGCCCAAACATTTAAGGAAAAACAGATTTGACATAATACTAATCCAAGGTCACCACAACCTTGCCAGTTTTGAGGAAGGGCCACTCTCCTTTCTCATTTTCAATAGTCTACTATCTGGAGAATTACAACCTGTTTTCTTTTTTTTTCATATTCTTTTTTATTTCAGAATATCAGAGATAAATACAATCTGTTTTCATAGCAGTCCACAAGTTGTATTTATCTGAGCCCCACTGTACTTTTCTTCAATCTAATCTCATTTATTTTAAATTTCAGCTCATCTTTTTCAGAAAAACTTACTGTGTTCATTATAATTGCATATTATTACATTGACGGTAGTAACATCACTACTTTTTAACAACACATTTATTCTACTTTAGGTAACAATCTTTGAAATTCACAAAATAAAATCTTTTTAATTTGGACTGTACAAATTGAGAATCTTTTTTCAGAATGAGCTGAATGAGATTTTTCTTTTTTGTAGTGTTTCCTTGTGAAATAACTCTTAAGGAGAATTGGAAATCTTAAAATATGCTCAAATACAACATTCGATATTAAAATAGCAACAGCAAAAATATCCAGTCTATAGCCTGGATCACTGTACATTCTGCCCAGCCCACCATACATTCATTTACACTTAGAATCCCTGCTGTGAATGGTGGCTACAAAACTGTGCAAGTTTCTCAAACAACAAACATTCAACTATATTCACAAGTCTTGATAGTACTAAGGCAAGAAGTGAAAAAATACACATTCTTTTATCTATTTAAGGACACATCACAGAAACTTAAATAAAGCTTGAAAGAGAAAAAGACCGATTAGATTTTCAGATTAGTTCTGAACATTCAATTGAGTAGAACCCCTGTATTCCTAAAGTATTCTGACCAATTGGCATTTTGATATAAACACAAGATTCTATGATGACTTCCTTTCAAAGAGAATTAACTTTAAAAAAGCACTTTAGCACCAACAACTTACAAACTACATACACTAATATCAAAATTTGCAAATGAGATGTTCCCAAAAGTAGGTGATCTAGAACTTGGAATGTATTTTTCCATTTAGAACACTGCTATAAAACTATGGTTAGCTCTCCAGAACAGATATACAAACACCCTGTTTATTAGAAAATGTTCTCATAATACACATCACATAACTGAAATGAAAAATAAAAACAATCCTGTTGTAATACTGGGAATGAGAAAATAAGAAACTATATATAACCACAAGACCCTGACCCCCATCTCCTTAAAGAAAGAGAATATGTGACTCACTCAAAGAGAAAATGCAACTAAAGATTTGCAAAAATTCTTTGTATGAGAAGGCAAAAAGAAGGTGTTGGGGAGGAGCAGAAGTCTTAAAACCAAGTTTTGATTGACCAGAGGATCTCTCTCTCCGCTTGGAGGAGCACAGGTTGGTTAAGTTAGGTCAATTCTACCTGGAAGACAAAAGCCACACAACATCAAAAGCACGAATGCAGCATGAAGAAGGAAAGTTAGACAGAACTGAAAGGTAAATTTGTGCACTTTGAGAACGAGGCAGCCATCCTTAGCTCCAGAGGCCTGCATAGTTTCCATGGAGGCCTGAAGGGAGAGGACCCCCAGCCACGAAAAGCTTCAACTCAGGCCAGTTGTAGCAGTGGGTGTAGAGCGCATTGGGGAACTCCTCCATGCCACCAAAGTAGTTCACCCGCAGGTTATCACGGCTGAGCCAGCCTCTGCCACAGATGAGCTTGAGCTTCCTCCCTGCGGACCCTGGAGGGGAGTCTGGGTTGCATGAGGCCCTCTCTTCCAGGAATTTATGCGCACGTATATCATAGAAGAGCAGGGAGCCATGGCCAGTGCCCACCGTAAGGACGTGCTGGTAGAAGCTCAGGGAGCGCACTCCCGAGCCGCCCTCACGAGAGCACATGGGCCGGATGTTCTGCTGGCCCAGGCGCGGATCTAGGAAGCAGACATGGGACTGGGAGCCCACCGCGTACAGGGACAACTCATTGCAGTAGGTCAGGCACACATTCTCTCGGCAGTAGGGCAGCCTGAGGGACAGTAACCTGGACAGGGTGCTCCGGGCTTTCCACAGGTGGAAGTAGCCATCCAGGGACACCGCTCCCAGCTCCTGGTTCTTGCCACTGAAGGCCAGGGCTCGCACTTTGCGGTTACTGGGGTTCATGGTGGACCTGGGGATGGCCTCCACGCTCATCGGATGGATGTGGGTGTACATGGGGAGCCCCAAATTGTTGTGCCAGGCAATGCTGCCGCGGACGCCGTGGAACACGTCCAGGTCCGGTCGCCAGAGCGCCATGGTGCCGTCGCGGGAGCTGGTCACGGCCACGGTGTCACTCATCCAGGCGATGGCGAAGATGCAGTCTCTGTGGCCGTGGCAGTCGCCCAGGCACATGGGGTCCAGGGTGGGCAGCTGGTAGATGGCCAGGCTGTTGGGGTTTTCGCCCCCGGTGGCCAGAAGGGTCTTGGAGGGATTCAGCTCGATGGCGTGGATGCCGCAATCCAGCTGGGCCCGGTCTATGCCGGCCATCGCGTCCCGCAGCAGGGGGATGCGTGTGATGTGGCCCGACTGCACGTCCACCACGAAAAGCGTGTTACACTTGGTGCCGCACACTACCTGCTTGGCGTTCAGCCACTGCGACGCGAACACCTTGTTGAGGGTGCCCAGGGCCAGCTGGCGTTCCGTCAGCAGCTCCGGCAGCCTCCGCGCCGCGTAGCCGCGGAGCTCGCCCTCGAAGCCCAGAGGCCCCGCGCGTCCCCGCGCGCCCACCTCGCGGCCCTTCAGGTAGCGCACCAGCGAGCGACGCGTCGCCGGCCGCTTCTGCTTCTTGGGCGGCAGCGGCCCCTCTCCGTCCGCCACCGCCCCATGAGACGACGAGCTCCCGGCGCCCGCTTCGACCGCGGGCGCGTTCTGCTGCCGGATACTTGTTTGCTGAAGGGTCATGGTGGGCTGCGGGCGAGTGGCGGCGGCGGCGCGTGGACCTGAGTTGGTCCTGGCCGCGGCGGGGATGGCGGCGTCTCTGGGTCAGCTAGAAGCGCGGGGTCTCAATGGCCAGGAGGCTGAGGCGACGGCGGGCTCAGAGCCTCCCGAGTCTGAGGCGCAGCGGCTGAGGGCTCAGCGAGGAACGCGAGGCCAAAGCGAGCCAAACGCGGGCGGAGAGAGGCGGTGAAGGCGCCGCGGACTTAGGCGAGGGCAGGAAGTGCGGCTGGCCGCGCGGAGGGATCGAACTCCGTGCGGAGCGAGGAGGTCGTTGGGGGCGGGGAAGTCGTTGGGGGC
>NW_012155507.1:3111521-3121582 GCF_000956105.1 Propithecus coquereli | reverse complement strand
TGGCTGCTGGGTAGCGCAGGCCAGTCAGGGAGGGGGCGGGGAGGGTAATGGCTCTGTGGGGAGAGAGTCACTGAGGGCCTGAGCTCCAGGACTTCCAGTATCTGACACCTGGCATTTTTCCACCCTCAAGACCGCAGCCAACTGGCCTTCTTAAAATCCCTACTTAGACAAAATGTTAAAATATGGTCAAGACCGGGGCTAGATGGAGCCTTGATCATGATCTGTGTGAAGAAACCAATGCACTCTTGGTGCAATCTAGTGGACAGCTCGCTAAGATTAGACATTGAACTTGGGGTGGGGGATGGGAGAGAATTTGGCAGTGGCAGGGAGACCTTTACCCTTACATCAGACTTGCAACTCCCTCAGTTTCAGCCCCTCTGCTGGTGTCTTAAATAGTTTCAACCAAATATTTTTTCCCTTCTCAAATTGAGATCTCTGAGCCACTGCACCTAAATCCCTGAGGGACGCGTTCCAACGCAGATCTCTGGGCCCTATATTCCTCCCATGGTGATGTCAGGGATCCTTTGGTTGGGTGCAGCCTTGAGAACCTGATGAGCTGAGCTGTTGAGTGATGAGAGACTGTGAGGAGGGTTTTATGGGGGATGTTAATTTCCCTTGAATCTCAGAGCCCTAAGGAGGTGGAGTGGAAGAGTCCAGGGGAGGGGCACCTCCTTCCTCACTGCTGGATGGGAGGATTGATGTCCCCATTGTCAGTCCCAGGGATCCAGGTGCCTGTGCATAGTCCCTGGGGATTTGGAATGGGGGCCTGAGGGATGAACAGGATTTTCACAAGCAGAGAAAGAGGCAACATCCTTCCAGAAGGAGGAAGCCATATGAATACAATGGTATGGAGTTTAGCATTTCACAGAATGGGTTTAACAGTCTCAAAAGGTTCATACCGTGCTCTGCTGTTTCAGAGCATCCAATCCGGTGGCAGGCCCAGAGGCATGGTCAGTTGCACAGTAATTTCAGTTACACAGTGATAAATTGTGTGGAAAAACTGATGGATGATAGCAACTCTGAACAAACCCCTATCTCCTCCACAAAAGCATGTTTGCTGAGTGAGTGAGAGTATGAATTTACTCTTCTGACCAGTCATAAGAGACCACAGGAGCTACTTTGTTGCTGCCCCCCATCTCCTTCCCTTTTTTGTTAATTTTCTCTCCTCTTCCCCCAGGCATATGTGCAATTTCATCCATAGGTCATTTTCACCCTCCTGTCCTGCTGCTACATTCTAGTGCTCCCCAACACTCCTGAACCACAATTCTGACTCCTCCCCATACCATTCATCCCATACAGAAGAGGCTGGATCTACTGGTATTGGTGAACATAAAATTAGGGAAGTGTTCGTGGCGGAAGCTACATTTTGTTTCTGCAGGTAGGCATGGGTGAATGGACATTTTAGAGAGAGGCAACCATATATAAAAGGCATGGATAGTGTAAAGAAGTGGTTCATGAATTTTAGTGTACATTAAAATCACAGGGGCAGCTTAATAAATATGCATAGCCCTTGGCTCTATCCCTAAAGATTTGATGTAGATGGCCTATGGGCCATTTGAGAAACACTGGTCTAGGCTCTTCTCACCCAGGTGGGGGGTACGATGTGTTGCAGGTAGAATATTAATATCTTCAATGTACTTCAGGGTTACCCTGAAAATGGACATTATCCAAGTGAATATTGTAAAAGCCTTGGCGATGAAAGAGGAGATGATTGGGTAGAGACCAAAGCAGAAGAATGGCCCAGGCAGGGAAACTGTACCTATTATGTATGTAGAACTTATACTTTACTATTACCTTATACTTTTATTATATTATTATAGTAATGGGCATTGTTGCAGGTACTTTACAAATATTATCTCATTTAACCCACTATTATAACAGTGGTAGCTCCCACTATTATAATCCCCATTTTGTAGATTAGGAAATTGAGGTTTAGAGAGGTTGATTTTGTCCAAAGTCAATTAATTATTATTAAGTGAACTCAAGTAATCTGAATACATATTCCATGTTCTTATCCACTTCTGAGAGTTTGGGGAATTGCCAGGGACTAAGTGAAAGGTTCTGCTAATGATAGAAATTTGATAAGCTTCACTTCCTTGCTGCACCACAAATGATGGGATATGGCTGTGGGACTTATGCTGAGGTTGTATGCCAATAGTAGAAACACTAAGAGCATCTGTGAAGGATTCTGGTATTCAGTCTGTGATCAGTGGCAAGGCCTGCTTAAAGGGGCAGCTCCATAGCTCTAGTGGAGCAGCAGCTGGACAGACCATCAAGAACCATTGTAAGCCATTCTGATGTCATCTTTCAGCAGAACAAACAAGGAGGGTATCCATAGCAAAAAGAACTAAGGACTGCTTTCATCTTCTTTTTCCTGGGACCATGTAAGCATTAAAAGTCTAATGAGATCTCACAGAGAAGGGAAGGAACCCTTGAAATTACTGATATTGAACTTATACCAGTCAGGTATGTGCAGCTTGGACTAAAATGCAATGTGGCTTAGGAAAATAAAGAAATGTGCTATATCTTCCTCTCATGTCTCATGAGAGAAGATAATATTTGATATCAATTACCCAGGGCTCACAGGAACAAGGAGTGGGCTTTCTATGCTCTGAGACATGAGGTACCACAGATAGTAGAGTGGCAACCCCTTACATACAATACCCTTCTCCAAATCATAATACAGTGTCCATATGTCTGTAATGGTGAAGGGTGGGTATTATAACTGTCCAAAATACCATGGAGGTATAGGAAGGAATAATTCTAGTTCTGCCTAAGATAGAGTAGCCCCATTCCTTCCAGGTCCTCCCTATTAAAACTAAGTGACTCCTGAACATAAGACAACTAACAAGTAAAGAAAGTCTCTGAAATGTGGAAAGAAGATGAATGGACTAAGGACCTCAGAATTTGAGGGAAGACAAAGTGGTGAGTTCCCTGGGTTTGCTTACCATAACCTATATATGCTAGATGGAAAAGCTGCAGAAGCCTCCAACCCAGAACTGTCAACAGGCGCAGATAATAGAAGCTCGAAGAAAAGCATTTTGTCTCTAGGCAAAGGATCTGGAAAAGGGAGGCCTAACTACAAAGAACCTTTTTGGCAATAGCCATCTTACTCCAGCCATACACCAACAGAAAAACCACCGTGCCTCTCTCTGCCACCATCATTTCAGTAGGGCCAAGTGGGGAGCTGATCTTCCATTCTCTACATGACAGAAGCAGGTGCTATACCTTGATTCCTTGCAGGGGTAGCATCAGTGTGGTTCAGCAGTGAACTAAGCCTCCACCAATGCCCAGCCAACACATAGACTTAATGAGAGGGTCTGAGAAGGGGGCAATTTCTACTATGCTTCACCTACTACTGTGCTTCACCCCCTTCCTCTTCACCAGTGCAAGTAGGGCTCAACGAGGAGCTGAGCTTCCACTCCCATTTAGCATCATGGAAACTGAACAAAACAGTGAGAGTCAGAGCTAATTAGTACTTCACTCTCCACCACTGGTGTCAACAGGGAACTGAACCTCTACCCTCACCTGATAGTAAAAAGACTGAGCAAGGAGGTGGGAAACAAGACTAGTCCACTTCCCCAAGAAATTGTGATATATGTACACCTACAAATTCAAGAAATTAAATGAACACAAATAGCATAAGCCCAAATAAATCCACAGCAAGGTATATTATAATTAAAGCTCTGAAAACTAAAGACAAAGAAAAAAAATCTTAATAGAAAACAGAGAGTAATGACACATTAACTATAAGGGGGAAAACAAATCAAATGAGAGCAGATTTCTTATCTGAAACCACAGACAACAGAAGGAAATGCTGAAAGAAAAGATAGGTCAACCACAAATTCTATATGCAGCAAAAATATTCAGGAATTAAGTCAGATAAAGATATTCTTAGTTCAATTTGTTGCTATAAAACCTACCCTTGAAGGATGACTAAAGGAAGTTCTCCAAACAGAAAGGTAATCATAAAAGAACATAAAATTTCACAAAGGAAAAAATAATATCAAAATGGGTAAAAATATTAAATATAGTAGACTTTCTTACTTCCCATGAATTTCTTAAATCATATTTGATATTTGAAGCAAAATATTATAAAATCATCTGACATAGTACTCAATGTATATAGAGGGAATACTTAAGACAAGGATTATTAATTATGAAATGTCCGATTTCCTTAAGTACTAAGTTTGACAGCTGATATCTAAAACATTTCACTATGACACTTCTTTTATTTTTATTGTGAAGGCACATCTTCAGTCTTTCAAACAAATATTTTGGCTTATGATTATCTTTTAAATTTTTATTTGGAACAATTTTTGTGAAACCTCGGATAAGTCAAAGATTGAAGTTATTTTCGAATATGAGTTCTGTCCTGGAACCAGTGCAGCACAGACAGCTTGAAATATCAACTAAGTGTTTAGGAAGGACGTGGCTAATGAACACATGGTACTTTGATGGTTTGAGAAGTTCCATTCTGGTGATTTTAATCTTGAAAATGAGCCCTGTGGGCGACCTCAGACCAAGGTGGAGAATGATGAGCTGAAAGCTATAGTGGAAGCGAATCCATCTCAACCTATGCGTGAATTAGCAGCAAGGTTTCATGTTACTATTGCAACAATATTGGACCATTTAAACAAATTGGAAAAGTAAAGAAGCTGGATAGATGGGTTGTGCATGAATTAAACGAGCATCAGAAGAGAAATCATCTCAAAGCTTGTCTTTATTTGCTGTCACAACATAAAGACGAACCATTTATACACCGTATTGTTACGTGTGATGACAAATGGATTCTTTTTGACAATTGGAAGCATTTGTCACAACATTTGAATAAAAATGACGTGCCAAAACACAGTTCAAAACTAAATATTCATCCAAAAAAGCTAATGGTGTCTGTTTGGTGGTCCAACATTGGTATAATCCACTACAGCTTCATGAAACATGGTCAATCGATTTCAGCAGATGTCTAGTGCAACCAGTTGAACAAACTGATGAGGATCCTTGCGATTAAGCAGCCAATATTGGTCAGTAGAGACAAGCCAATCCTCCTTCAAGACAATGCTTGACCACTTGTCCCATAAATAACACTACTTGAACTATAGAAACTGGACTTGGAAACTCTGTCATCCACCATATTCACCAGACCTTGCCCCAACTGACTACCACTTCTTCCAGGCTTTAGACCACTTCTTGCAAGGAAAAATATTCAATTTTCAACAAGCTGTGGGAAATGCCTTTTGCGATGTCATAGCCACTTGCTCTTTAGGCTCCTTTGCTGCTGGCACAAGCAAGCTACCATTAAGATGGCAAAACTGTGTCGATAGTTTAGGCACATACTTTGATTAATTGTACTATTTCTTGTTTGAGATATAATAAACTAAACTTTTGATTCAAAATCAGACATTTCATATATAATGACATAAGATATTTAAAAGTAAGGAAGGTAAAGGGACCTTATGGAATGTAAAGGCCTTCATTCAAGGTGGTAAAAGATTGATAAGGGTATACTGTGTTAAATTATAATCATATCTAGAGTAACCCCTAAGAATATTTACAAAGTGATATATTAAAAAGTGCTCTAAATAAATGAAGATAAAATTGAGATAAATGGGGGATGTGTTCAAATAAGACACAGGGAGGTGAGAAAGGAGAAACAGAGGAACAAGAAAAAGAGAGAACAACAGAAAACAAGTAGCAGATTTAAGCCTAAACATATCAAAAATTACTTAAATATAAATGGTCTAATTATAATAAAAGACAGAGATTGGTAGAGTGGATTAAAAAGAAAATATAACCTAAAAATATGCGTTCTACAAGGAGCTCCCCTCAAATGTGGTATAGATAGGCTGAAAGTAAAAGCAATGTGCACCCCCCGAAGGATGGACATATTTGAAACTCAGACTTGGGGGGGTGGGGCAAGGGCAACATACATAACCTAAACATCTGTACCCCCATAATATGCTGAAATAAAATAAAAAATAAAAATAAAAAAATGAAAGTAAAAGGATAGAAAACGTATATCAAAATTAATCACAAAAAATAGGAAAGTTATATTAATATCAGATAAAATGGACTTCAGCATGACAAGAATTACTACAGTCAAAGAGGGTCATTATATAATGCTAGAAGGATTAATCTACAAGGAAGATATAACAATCCTAAATATGTATGTGCCAAACCAGAGACTTTTGAGCAAAAATTAAGTAAAATTGATAAAATTGAATCAAGAAATAGGCAAGTCAAGACCCCACTCTCAGCAATTGATAGAACTACTAGATAGAAAATCAGCATGGATGTAGAAGAACTTAAAGACCCAATCAATCAACTGGACATTTATACATTTACACATTTAGTACCTTCTATCCAACAACAGCAGAGTACATTTTTTTTTTGTAAGCACACATAAACATTCACAAAAATAGACCATATTCTGGACATTAGAACAACCTCAACAACTTTTAAGTTTTTAAATCATAGTGTATGTTCTTTGACAATAATAGAATCAAGGAAGAAAACAATAACAGAACCATAACAGGAGAATCTCCAAACACTAAACAACACACTTCTAAATAATACATAGATCAAAGAGGAAAATTTCAAAGGAAAACAAATAATTTGTAGAAGTGAGTGAAGTTAAAAATACAGCATATCAAAATACATAGCACACAACTTAATCAGTGTTGAAAGGGCAATTTATAGCACTAAATGCTTACATTAGAAACAAAGAAAGATAACAAATAAGTTCTCATTTCAAGAAACTAAAAAATGAAAGCAAAATAAACCCAAAGCAAGAAGGTGGAAGGAATTAATAATGAGATAAGCAGAAATGAATTAAGTTGAAAACATAAAAACAATGGAGATAATCAATGAAACAAAGAGCTGATTCTTCAAAAAAAATCAATAATATTGATGAATTCCTAGCAATACTGACAGAAATGAAAAGAGAAATCATACTACTAATATCAGGGATGAAATAGGAGACATCACTATAGACCCTGAAAATATCAAGAGATACAAGATATTCATATAACAAAAACATTTGTACCACCTTAATATTTTGAAATAAAAAAAAAGATAATAAGGGAATATTACGAGTAAATTTTACCTACATTAATTCAACGACTTGGTAGAAATGGACCGATTCCTCAAAAAGGACAAACTACTACAATTTATCTGATTTTAAGTAGATAATTTAGATATGTCTATAACTACCAAGGAAATTGAATTAATAATTTAAACTTTGCCAAAAATAGTGATCTACGGACACAGATGATTTTACTAGAGAGATCCACCAAACTGTTAAGACGACTCAACACCAAATTTACATAATCTCTCCCAGAAAAGTAGAAAAGGAGGTGTCTTAGTCTGCTCGAGTCTGCCATAACAAAATAACATAGACTGAGTGGCTTAAAAAACGGGATTTTTCTCACAGTTCTGGAGGCTGGAAGGTTCAGGAAAGGTAGATTTCTTTCTGAGGCCTCTTCTCTTAGCTTGTAGGTGGCTCCCTTCTCACTGCGTACTCACGTGACCTCTTTCATACTTAATAAGAATAAGCAAGTTCAGCAAGTTTGTAGGATGCAATGTCAATATGTGGAAATCAGTTACATTTCTATATTTCAATAATCAACATATGGAAAATGAAATTAACACAGAATATCATTGAAAATCATATAAATAAAATTAAATACATGTAAATTTGCCAAAATATGTACAAGATCTGTATGGTGAAAATTACAAATTAGTAATGCATAAAATCAATTAAGACCTAAATACATATCATGTTTGTGTACTGGAAGATACAACATAGTAAAAATGTCAATACTCCTGAAATTTATGTATAATTGTAATGTAATTCCTATCAAAATCTCAGCAAGGTACTTTTGGAGATAGACAAGTTTGTTCTAAAATTTATATGGAAACGCACAGGCCCTATAGTAGCTAAAGCAATTTTGATTAAAATGGAAGGAATCACTCTATCCTATAGTAAGTACTACTACATAGCTACAGTAATCAAACAGTGTGATATTAGCAGAGTTATAGATACATCCATAAATTGACTAGAGAACCCAGAAATAGATACACACTAATATGCTTAGCTAATTTTTGGTAAAGGTAGAGGCCATTCAATGGAAAAAGGAAAAGTTTTGCAACCAAAACACTAAAGAAATTGAACATCTATAGGCAAAAACTGAACCCTCACCTAAACTTCACTTCTTATACAAAAATTATCTCAAAATGGATTGTACACTTAAATTTAAAACATAAAATCATAAAACTTCTTGGAAAAAAATAGAGTAAAATCTTTGGGACACAGGGCTAAGCAAAGAGTCCTTACACTTGATATCAAAAGCATGATCCACAAAAGGAAAAAATGATAAATTGAACTTCATCGAAATTACAAGCTTTTACTCTGTGGAAGACCCTGTTAAGAGGAAAAAAATTACTGACTAGGAGAATATATGTGAAAACCCTATATCCAACAAAAGACTAGTAACTTGAATATATAAAAACTCTCAAATCTTAAAACAGTATAAATAAGAAATAATCCAATTAGCAAGTCAGCCAAAAACAAATAGACATTTAAGAAGCTAGATATATGGAAAATAAATTTTTGAAAAGATGCTCAATATTATTAGATATCATGTAAATGCAAATTAAAATCACAATAAGGTATTACTATATGCCTATCAGAATGGCTAAAATTAAAAAAAAAATGACAACACTGAATTCTGGCCAGGGTGTAAAGAACTGAACCACTGTTAGATTGCTGGTAGCAATGTAAAATGGTATAGTCACTCAGAAAAACAGTTTGTTAATATCTTACGAAAGAATACATGTGCTTACCATGTGACTAAGCAGTTGCACTTCTGGACGTCTATCCTAGAGAAACTAAAACATATATTCACAAGAAATCCTGCACATGAATACTTATAGCAGCTTTATTCATAATAGCTAAAATGTAGAAACAATGCAGACATTCTTCAACAGATGAATAAACAAACTGTGATACATCCATATATGGACTACTACTCAGTAATAAAAAAGGAACACACTATTGATACATGCTACAAGTAAGATGAATCTCAAAGGAACTATGTTGAGTGAAAAAAGCCAATATCAAAAGGTTACATGCTATATGATTCCATTTATATAACACTCTTGTAATGACAAATTTATAGAACTAGAGAACAAACTCGTGGTTACAAGGGTTAAGGAGGGGAATGGGAGTAGGAGAGAATTGGGTATAACTATAAAAAAGCAACAATAGGTATCGTTGCAGTGATGGAAATGTTTTGAATCTTAACTTTATCAATGCCAATATCCTGGTCATGATATTTTACTGTAGATTTTTTATTGGAGGAAACTGAATAAGTGTACACTGAATCTCTCTGTATTATTTCTTATAATTGCATGTGAATCTCCAATTATTTCAAAATTAAAAAATAAAAACCACTAAGAAAGAAACCATGGAACACGTATATTATAAATATAGAAGAGTTGTCCAGATAGAAAATTAAAAAAAATTATAAGCACCTTTTTGTCAATAGATCTAACATTAACACTTTAAACACTGTGTTTCCAATAGTGAGCCTCACCTTTTGACTTGGCAGAGGACATTAGAATATTTGAGAGTTAAGAAGGGAAAAATATAGTGAAGTGCCACTCTTGTTCCTTGACATTCTTCACTGCACCATACACAACTGCCAAGTGCCAAATAGGACTGAGCAGAGACAGCACAAATATTTATCATTACAGCCACCTCATAAGTTTATTCAAGGAGGCTGCAAGCTAATAACTTCATTGAGGTCCTGGAATGATGATTCTTTAGACAGGGAATAGTCAAATTTATTTCTAACCATGCATATTAATGAGTTGAAGTTAATTACTGTCCAGAAGCCTCTTTAATAGATCCAAATGAGGGGTTTAGAAGTATGTGCTCACATCTTCACAGAAATTAGAAAAGTAGGGCCGGGCGCGGTGGCTCACGCCTGTAATCCTAGCACTCTGGGAGGCTGAGGCGGGCGGATTGTTTGAGCTCAGGAGTTCGAAACCAGCCTGAG
>NW_012155507.1:3079396-3111151 GCF_000956105.1 Propithecus coquereli | reverse complement strand
ACTTTATGGTTCCAGAAATGACTTTGCTCTAAATAAAGATATTGTTTTCTTTTAAATATGTTTCAATATTGTTTTTTAATTTGGTTAATACTTGGTGATGCAGCCATTCAAAGATATGGTTTTATAGTAAGTTTTTAAACATCTTGTTATTTTTGTTATGTTTAGATTAAGTGGCTTTCATAGCTGAAAAAGACAATTCATGAAGTTACATAGATCTAATTTAGAAAAAGCATATCACTGGCTGATTTGCCATTATACACACTTTAATCCCCAGTCACAAATTATGCACAATTTTTAAAACAAAAATACAGCTAGTAAATTTTCAACTTCTTTGAAGCCCATTAGTTGTTCCTGCCAATTAATGGGATAGCATTGCAATTTGTATTTTTACAAATGAGTTGTCACCTACTGAATCTCTTCATTTGAAAGATTTTAAGAACAGATTAGAAATATTGTTTTCAAAGCTATTGTTGTCTTTAACATTTCGATATGACAGTTTTATTTTTCTAAGTTATACACTTTAGTTGTACTCAGGTGCAAAATCACATACAAATAAAATATTTCAAATATTTATTTTCAAAATCCTCTTTTCATATCAAGACTTTTTTCCCTCAAATCGGCAACTTTCTTAACTCTTTGGTAAATTATCAATTATCAGTGTTGTCTTGAAGGGACAGATTGTTTGGGTTTTTTTGTTATTGCCAGTTTGTTTTAAAAAATCTACTAGTTCACATGCTGTTGAGCACCACTTTTCATTAAAGAAAAGGTCGACAAATTTGGAACTATATTTTTTTGTAAAAGACAAATACATAATTTATCTTTAAGTTATTATAAATCTCTTACCATATAAAGGTTTTCATCAATTACATCCAGTACAATAGCCCCATCTTATACGTGGAGTATATGTTCCAAGACCCCCGGTGGATGCCTGAAACTGCAGATGGTACTGAATCTTATACAATCGTCCCTCAGTATTGAAGGGGGATCGGTTACAGAACCTTGTGCTGATATCAAAATTCACAGATCCTCAAGTCCCTGATATAAAATGGTGTTACATTTCCATATAAACTACACACATCCTCCCATATACTTTAAATCATCTCCAGATTACTTACAATACATAATGTAATGTAAATGCTATGTAAATAGTTGTCATACTGAGTTGTTTAGGGAATAATGACAAGGAAAAAGGTCTGCATGTGTTCAGCACAGACACAATTTTTTTGGAATATTTTTTATCTGCAGTTGATTGAATCCATGGATAAGGAACCCACAGATAAGGAGGGCAGACTGTATATAACCGAGACAGCTACTAAGTGACTAATGGGTGGTAGCACAGACAGTGTGGATACACTGAATAAAGGCATGATTCACTTCCAAGGTGGGACAGAGTGGGAAGGGGCAAGATTTCATCAGGCTACTCAGAGTGACATCTAATTTAAAATTTATGAATTGTTTATTTCTGGAATTTTTCATTCAATATTTTTGGACCACAGGTAACTGAAACATGGAAAGGAAAAATATAGATAAGGGGGGACTACTGCATTATATAAACTTTGGTATATCAAAATAAGCTGAAAGTGCTATCATCCACCCCTCTGACTCATGGATTCTTCTCTATGCCTATACATAACGGATTGACACATGGATCTAGTTAGATTGACTATCTCTAGATTAAATATTAGTGAAGCTTAATTTATTTTTCTAGTGTATAAAAAGTTAAATGTAGTTACCAATGAGCAGTAACTTATGTTGAGTTTTTTAAAAACAGAGGCTGAAATGGGGATTCCTGTGTAAGTCAATTAAGGTTGCTAGATAAAACACAAATTGCCCAGTTAAATGTGAATTTCAGATAAACAACGATTAATTTTCTAGTGCATGCATGTCCCAGATATTACAAGGGACATATTTATACTAGAAACTGTCCCCTCTTTCCTGGAATCTAAAACTTAAATGGATGTGTAGCATTTTTATTTGCTAAATATGACAGTTCTATATGTGATTTATTGAGAAAGTGCTCTTAGGTAAGGCATATAAAGGAGTGAGGGAAGTGCAACAGGGCAGAGGAAAAAGCTATGCACAAATGTGAGTTCATCTAGCCTGGTTCTGACTCCAGGCTAGATGACTCCAGGAAGATCTAGAGTGAAAGTTATCACCAAAGTTGTGCTGCCCAGAGGCAGGCATCAGTCAGTGCAGTCTACCACTCCCACTCCCCACCCTGCCATAGGGAGAGAGTGATCTTCTAGTCATTTTCAGTGAGGTGGCCCCCTTAAGCCCAGGGCAATTCTCAGGAGAAGGATGCAGCTGTGAGCTCTTAACATAATGACAGCAAATACATTCACAGAAACTGAGGGATGGGTGAACTAGTCCTGTAAAGAGGATCTGCACAGGGTACCTAGAATACCTATAAGAAGAGCACTCTGGAAATATGGCAATCTGAATATGGCTCCTTTCACCTTACCTCCAAACTATCTGCCTTTCCTGAGTCAGATGTCTACTGCAGTCTATAAGCAGCTATATTCTTTGGGAGTCTCACTGGAGAGAACTGGTATCTTTTCTAAGCCACTGTTTTTTGTTTTGGTTATTGTAGGTAAATATAATATTAGCTGATACAGATACACAAATAAAACAAAATTTTGAAAGAAAGTCTAATAGAGTAGATATACAATCATGTTCAATCTGAGGGGTCAGGAGTGATCTTCTTCACTATATATATATTCAACTATATAAAGTTGAAAAGTAATGTTCGTATAATAAATGAAGCCACTAGACAAATGATAGTTTAGGAAAACATTGTAACACGGATACTAAACAAAGGATTAATATTAATATAATATCTATAATATATATATATATATGTCCTAACATACTGCTCTTAGGTAAGATATATGAAGGAGTGAGGGAAGCATGACAGGGCAGAGGAAAAAGACCAAACAACCAAATAGAAAAAAAGTACATAAGATATGAATAGTTTGCCAACAAATATATGAAAAGATGTTTATATTCACCAATAGAAAAATTCCAAGCAAATTAAAAAATAAGATACCACTTCATTCACAAGACTCATAAAAATTTGTGAAGAATAATAACATCCATTGCTGACAAGGATACAAAAAAAAGTATTCAGATACCTTGCTGGTAGAAATATATGAGCTGTTATGACCTTTTGGGGAAGCAACCTTGCCCATCTACTGAAATTAAAAATACCTATAATCTTCAAGCCAGCAATCTCACTTCTAGGAATCTGCCCAATAAAATAAAAATTCCAGTATAGAAAGCAATAAAAGCAAGGACAGTTATTGCTGAACTTTTCAAAGAAGGAAAAAAAAAAAACCTGGAATCAAAGTGAATGTCCTGCAATGGAGAAATGATTGAACAAATGATAGTACAGTCACAGCACAGAACATTATACAGCCATTAAAAAGTATGTGGTCGAGCTCTGGTAGTTGACCCAGATAAATTTCCGCCACACATTGCCGAATGGGAAAAGCAAGATGCTAAAAGTGTGTATAAAATATTACTAGTTTTAGAAACAAATTGACCCATATCCTATGTGTACATATACATATATGAGAAGACTTACGGGAAAGATATTTTTTTTTCTTTTCAATTCATCTCTTTTCTTTTTGTGATAGTATCATGTGAGATTTAGATGGTTGGAATCATGGTAGCTGTCTTACTAAGGTGAGGGAAAAAGAAAGAGACACTGACCTGGGCTTCTAACCCTATTGAATCAATAAAGCAACTCAAAACTGCCTGACTACTTCCAGTCCTCTTGTTAAGTGAGATAATTAAATTTTTTTCTTACCTAAGACACACTATTAAGTGGGTATTCTGTCATTTGCAGCCAAGAGCATTACTAATTGATATGGATCTATACCTGGAGTGTGTTTGTAGGTGATGGAGAAAGGAGCTTATATGTGAGGAGAGAGAAAGAGATACAGGGATGAGGCAAGCAAAAAAGAGAAGAAACATAAATACTACAAAAAACCTAGCATATATGATATGATTAAATTTTTGTTTGTTTAAAGTTTTACATATGTCATACATATATAAATGTAATTTTAAACTAAAATAAAGTAATATACAAATTAATTGTCTAATATTTTTCTTTGCTGCTGCTGCAGATTGTCTTGCACTCACTGCTTTGGAGATGTGGTCTAGTGGACTGTTATTTATTGACTGCTTATTAAGAAGCCAAGTACTGTGCCAAGTCCTTTAAATAAATTATTTTATTTAATACCCACCACAGCAACTAGAGACATGTATTTTCCCTTCCATTAAACACCTTAGGAAATGGAGGTATAGCAATTTTAAGAAAACCCAGCAAATAGATACAGCCAGTAGGCAAAAGAACTGGGATTTGAAAGGTATCTTGGCTTTCTTACAAAGGCCATGTACAACCTACAGCAATGTATCTTGTGTTGAATTTTTACTTAGAAAAACAAGTGATACAGTGATGTTTTGTTTTATTTCCTTTAAGATCCAGAAAAACTGCTTTTATTTTTAAGGTAGAACATAGGAGTAAAGTGCTAAATGTACAACTCAGCTAAAAAAAAATTGAACCAACTCCTGAGAACTAATACAATAAATTTAAAATATATGGAATTCTTTTCCAAGTGTCTGATTCTATTTGCTGAGAGTTTTCTTGGACATTTTAATTTGGTCTTTTTTTTTTTTAAATATCATCAGATTTCATTTTTTTTTTTTACTTCACCATATTATGAGGGTACAAATGTTTAGGTTGCGTATATTGCCCTTGCCCCACCCGAGTCAGAGCTTCAAGCGTGTCCATCCCCTAGACAGTGCGCACTGCACTCATTAGGTGTGTATATACCCAACCCCTCCTCCTCCCTCCCATATGCCTGACAGATGATGAATGTTATTGCTGTATGTGCACTTAACTGTTGATCAGTTAAAACCAATTTGATGGTGAGTACATGTGGTCTTGATTATTTCAAAAATCTAAATGCAGCATAATGCACAGTTTTAAATATGTAAGAAGCAAGAGAAAATATGTAATATTTTAAGTATTACTTTCCTTATATTAATACTTTCCCTAATTCCTAATTCACAGAATTATAGTAACAATACCCATCAACAGGAAATCCATTCCCTTTATTCCTGGTTGATAACCCTTATATTAGTCTAAACAAAAACATAGAGAATGTACATGGTACCCACTTTCCCACAGCAACTTTGATGGCAATCTTTCTTACTCATAGCTCTTGTTCTACAAGAAGCCTTTTGTTGATTATGCTTTTGATCACATGGCCATGGGCCTGTACTCCTGATCTCAGCTGACTGGACCATATGTGGGCACAGAATGAATATAAGTCAATCCATAGAAAGAAAGGTGACTATATCCTAGGTCAAAATTTGAGCTGGGTCAACAAAATTCATAGTTTCAGTAATTTTATGTAATGATTACTGATTACCATAAACTTAGTATGCATTTGCTATAGTTACTATAGAATGGAATTTTAAAAATCATGATTTGGGGAAAAAAGAAGGAGATGGAGTTGAATTAAGCAACATTGCAGAGTACTGTAATAAAAGTATCAGATGAACTCAGAAAATGGCTGATTGGTGAATGAACAATGATATTCTTGGTTAGCACACCTTTTCAAAGAGCTTAGGACATTTATTTACAAATTCTGTAATCTACTAGAGCATATTTTGGAGAAGTATACTGGCATGTAGTATGTGTTTCAGTTTAGTCCATTTTAATTTCATGTAAGTACATGTACATTCTCCCATTATCACTTGTTTAAATGTCCTGTAAGTAATGTTATTCCACTGAAAAATTAAAACACAACCTATCAGAAGTATTTTCCCATGTTAACTTCTTATTTAAAGAAAACCTAATTGTCTTTATAATAGAATGTTCTCCTATAGAGAAATGAATTGAAAATAGGAAGCAAGTTATCTATCTCTATCCACACACATAATTTCATATATATGCATAAATAATAATTTCATATATATGTAAGTAATGATATTTCAAAAAGGCATTGAAAGCGTATGCAAATGTGGAAAATAAAAGAAAGAAAGAAAGCACAAAATACTCTATGTCTTTCAATAGCTATATTGCTTACACATGAAAACATAAAAAGTACTTAAAAGGTCTCTGAAGGTAAGAAGCCTTATCCAATTTACTCATGTTTTTAAAAAATTCCCACCATATCTAGCACAAATTCTTTTAACTTATAAGACGAGATTTTCAAAACATGATTTTTATGAAGAAGAAATGTTGTAGAATAAATTTTTAAATCATGGTTTATCACTATTTAATGTCTAAACAGTTCAGCATTGATGAATTTATTAGAGTTAAGATATTAGGCTAAATCCTCAGGTAGACCTTCCAAAGCAAATAGACAAAGGGACATAGTTTTCCAGATATTAGAACATTTGCTGTAATTCTTAGGAAACAAAATGGCTGACCAGACATGAATACAGTTTTCTAGCAAAGAAAAAGGTAAATTGGGCGATGAGAATAATTTTTAACTAGACCAAGAATTAAGGTATTATGAGGGCTATCTGGAAGTATTATGGGTATAACAATTATATTTACAGCCCAGAAATAGTTTTTGGGGTTCGGGGCATGAAAATTTCTTAAATTGTAAGAGCTTAGTGGAGTACCTACCTAATGTATCTAACATATGATTGGATCCAGTTGGGCCTGCTGAGCTGTAAACTTAGTAAAAAATGAGTAAGCGCAGAAGAGCAAGCTCTCACCTAGGCTTATCACTAGATATTGATCATACTCAAATGACTGATTTTCACCACTCTGAAAGCTCCAAGATTAACTATGCTGGATCTGGTTTTAATAGCAACAGTTTTTGAATAATCGCCCTCCGCAGGAGGACTCACAGAGATATTTTGACGAGAATTTTCCAGTTTGAGTAGCCAAACTCAAAATTTTTCAAGTTCTCAATTCACTTTAAACTTTGAGTTTAAATAAGATAAACCTATAATAATAGATAATAATCATAATCATGGCTGTCATTTATTTGTGGCTTGCTATGAGCCATGTGTATACAATCCTGCAAGCTATTACTATCCTTACTCTACTGATGAGATGACAGACTTAGAGATAGTATTAGATTGCTAGTAAGTTTCAGAAACCCATGGTAAATTCAGTTTTGTCCCAAACCCATCAACAGTGCAATGTTCATCAGCTTGAGCTGCCATAATAAAAATACCTCGGACTGGATGACTTAAACAACAGAAATTTATTTCTCACAATTCTGGAGGCTACAAGTTCAAGAGCAGGGTGCTTAGCATGGTCAGGTTCTGGTGAGTGCTGTCTTTCTGGTTTGCAGAGGGCCATCTTCTCTCTGTGTCCTCACAGGGTGGAGAGAGGAAACTCTGGTCTCTCTTCTTATAAGGGTACTAATCCTATCACAGGGCCTCCATCCTCATGACCTCATCTAAACTTAATTACCTCACAAAGTCGTCACTCATACACGTTTAGAGGAGACACATTCAGTCTATAACATTCTCCTAAAAGAACACACAAATTTTTCTGTGCAATAATCTCTAAAATGTATTATGAACAACCATTTGTGAGGTGGTTTGCAAAAAGAGTATACGTGTGTGTTCTGCAGTGAAATGCCTTTGGCAAATAGGTGCACATTATATTCCCTTCAGAGAAATTCAAAATGCATGTTATCTGAGTGAAAGCCCTGAGACATCTGCAGAAAAAAAAAAAAATGTTTTACTTTAGCCAGTGTTTTCCAACCTATTTTCAAACTATTGAACATTTTTCCATAGAATACACTTTGAGAAACGTTAGTTTCTTTCAGTTATGCTTTGCTCTATCAGTATTCTTTCTGAATAGGATTATGGCTAAAGGTTTTGAGAATTTGAGTAATATATAGCATGTTACTAGGCCAGCAGGAGTCAACACAAAGAAGAAAGCTTATTCGCATGGCATTTATTGTTCTGTCAGTGGATTAAACAAAGCTACGGCAGGTGTCATGGGCAGTATAGAACTGTAGTATGTATCATGCTTAAATTTCATATGCTTAATATTCAACATCTTGCATAGATGAATAACAGTTGTGATGGCTATGAGAACTATTACTATTATTATATGAAGCTCAAAGGAAAGTTAATTGAAATATAGCTCCCTCATCATAGGTGACTTTTAAATACGTAGAAAACTGATTACTATATACAACTGACATGACTCTATTTTAGCACTGCAGCACATGACAGTTTTTATGTCTGTTGCTAAAGAACTTTGTTGAAGGTACTAACTCTATAAAACAAACCTACATGTGGAAATCAATTGCAAGAGATTAATTTGATTAAAGCTTCTACACAAAGTTTCAGAGTAGAAGTGATGAATTAAATAAAAAGAAACACTATAGCCTTCAAAGAGTGAAATAAATTTCTGCAACCTCATTTTTAAATGCCATGAAAGACCTAGAAACAATTAAGTGAATATAACTAATTAAAACCAAATTACTAAATCGATAGTGTAATTTAGCCCAAACTAAAACTCACTTTAGCACTGAGGTCCCTGATCCCCTGGCCGCGACCGTGCTTGTCTATGGCCTGTTGGGGCTGGGCTGCAGACCTGGAGGTGGGCTGCTGCCGGCTAGGGGGCTTCATCTGTGTTTGCAGCCACACCCCATCGCTCCTATCACCTCCTGGGCGCCACCTCGTGTCAGATCAGCTGTGTCATTGGATTCTCATAGGAGCAAGAACCCTACTGTGGGTTGCGCATGTGGCGGATCTAGGTTGCCAGAGTCTGGTGCCTCATGATTTCAGGTGGAGCAGTGGCGGTGATGCTGGCGCTGGAGCAGAATGAATGAATGAATGAATGAATGAATGTGGTGCACTTGGGTAATCCCGGAAATATCTCCATCTCCCAACCCTCAACCCTCGCCAGTGGAAGGATTGTCTTCCACGAAGCATGAAGCCGGTCCCTGGTGCCAAAAATATTGGGGACCATTGCTAGCACACTTGAAATACTTGGATTTGACAAGCTGATTGCTGGATCTCAAGTAGACAATATGATGCCATTGGCCAGGAAACTTGCAGAAAAATCTTTTTTTCTTAGCTTTGAAATTAATAATGAGGTATAATAGAATAATAACAGAATATTCCAGAACATATGAAGTATTCCAATATTCAGAATCATTAACGGCATTAGCTCTATTAATATGATTACACAAAGACTAGCTGACTACATTCCATAGGACTAGGAAGATTGACTATTAAGATAGTTCATATATTTGAGATAGAGCTCCAAATTAATTTTAAATGACTTAATTTATATGCACATACTTTACATTGGTTCTTATACTGTCCAAATTCTAGGAAAAATTACCCCTGGTTAAAGTCTTCTGATAGAACAGGAGAGTTGGGTGTAAGAAATTTCATTAATATATGAAATTCAGGAGGAAGCATAAGATACTGAGGTCCTTGAAGGCATACCAAAGGAGGAAACAAGGAGTATATAAAAAAATCATTTCTAGAAAATAGTAGGGTGAAAATATGGAGAGAAGCAATGCACATTCTTGTTTACGGTCCCACATGGTGAATTTACGCTACAGACATGTTAATAATTGGTAGAGTGCTGGTGGTAAACTGATTCATTCTATCTGATTATATGAATATAGAATCTGGAAGATATGGAAGAATGTTGTAGAATGATTTGAACAATAGCAATAATTCTCCTGACTGTGACTGAGTGAGAAATATTAACTTTCAAAGAGCCATAATTTGATCAATAATTTCCTTTTCTTCTGTACATGGGAAAAGCATACAATTGATGAGCCAGCTCACGTGCTGGTGAGGTTGTGAGATCTATAGTAGGTATGCCTTGAATTTAGGAAAGAGCATTACCATTTATATGGTGTGCTTTCATCTGCCCCTCTTGCAAACTCACCAATATTTTATGTTCTTTTAATGAGGAAAACTCTTCTATTCAACAATTAGAGAACAATCTTAACACAGATAGAGAAATAAATGACTGATGTTAGATCCATTCTGGAAAATTTTATTGGGGTGATTGGAAAAAGTATGAAAATGGTAGGAGGAGCATCTTAGGATAAAATGAGCTTGACCTATCAAGGAACCTACTGATGTCGTTAATGGACTGGATGTTTATAATGACGCTTCTCAGGTTAAGCAAGATACATAAGCATCCTTTGAATGATGAAATACTAAATCATAATCAATGCAGTAAAACTTCTAATTATATTGTCTGTTTTAAAATTAATGATTTATTATTTATATATATACCACACTATTATTATCCATTCATCCATTGATGGGTGTTTAGGTTGATTCCATATCTTGACTATTGTGAATAGTGCTGCAATAAACATGGGGTGCAGATATCTTGCTGGATCATATGGTAGTTCTATCTTTAATTTTTTGAGAAATCTCCATACTGTTGTCCATAATGGCTATACTAATTTACATTCCCCCAACAGTATGTAAGCATTTCCCTTTCTCTACATCTTTGTCAGCGTTTGTTATTTTTTGTATTTTTTTTTTTTATTATTCCTGGGTTTTGTGAGGGTACAAACATTGTAGTTACACTTTATGTCTTTGCCTCACCCAAATGCAGGTTAAAGACATGCCCTTCCCTCCCTTTAGTGCTCCCCGTGTCCTTTAGTTGTAGATTTGCCCCCCCAATTTTTTGTATTTTTTATAACAGTCCTTCTAACTGGGATGAAGTGATATCTCATTGTGGTGATGTTTTGTATTTCCCTGATGATTAGTGATATTGAGCATTTTTTTTCATTTACCTCTTGGCCATTTGTATGTCTTCTTTTGGGAAATATCTATGCAGATTTTTTGCTCATTTTCAAATCACATTAAGTTTTCCTTTGCTATTGAGTTCCTTATATATTGGTTGAGTTCTTCATATACTATAGATATTACTATTCAGCCATAAAAAGAATGACATCATGCCATTTGTGACCACATGGATGACCCTAAAGGACATTACATTAAGTGGAATAAGTTAAGCACAAAATGACAAATACTACTTGATACCACTCATATATGGAATCTAAAAAAGTTAATCTCATAGAAGTAGAGTATAGAATAGTGGTTATCAGAGCCTGGGGAGAGTAGGGGGTTAAAGATAGGTTGGCCAATGGGTAGAAAGTTACAGTTACATAGGAAGAATAAGTTTTGTGTTCTATCGAACAGTGGGGTGATTATAGTTAATAATAATGTATATTTCAAAATAGTTAGAAGAAAGGATTTGGAATGTTCTCACCACAAGAAATGACAAATGTTTGAGATGATGGATATGCTAATTATTTTGATTTGATCATTACATGATGTATACATGTATTGAAACATCACACTGTACTCCATAAATAAGTACAATTATTATGGCTCAATTACAAGCAAAATAAAATTTAAAAAAGTAATGATTCAGAGGTAATATCAGCCAAACTGTGGACTAGGAAGTTCTAGGTCCTTGTTTATCCATGGAAACATTAAAACAAACAAACAAAAAACCAGAGACTGCTTAAAGTAACTCACTGAAGCTCTGGAAAACAGTCAGAGGTCTACAGCAACCAAGCTAATAACGGTAGGAAGTTTCCGGGTATTTTTACTCACTGTTACTCTCACATCCCCATTGTTGCATAGTCTTGGTTTAGAGGAGGCAGTGGCCCAGTTTCCAGTTCCCTCCATCAAATCAGAGAGAGGGTAGCAATGTTATAACTTGCTTGGGGGCTGCCTGAGTGACTGGTCTCTTTCACCTTGCCTGGAGTTCAGGCAGGGAAGTGTGCTTTGGTGCTCTTTGGGAAAGCTGCTGGAAAACTATGAACCACAGATATCTGAGGCCAAAGAGTTAAAGTGAAGACATTAAATTTACCATCTAATGCAGCAGCCCATTTCTCAATTCTCTCTTTTAAATTGGAGGGAGAAGAGCAGACCTTATTTGCAACATTCTAACTTGTCTGGGGGCTGCCTCAAGAACTGATCTCTGTTTTGCCAAACTCAGATATTAGGTTGGAGAAGTGACAGAAAGCAGAAAATACTCATCATAAAAATTGCAGGGGAACTACAGACCTGCAGAAATCTGTAGCTTCTCACACCTCACACCTTACACCTATGAATATGGATTATCAAAACAAAACAAACAAACAAACAAAGATTACAAGTCTTGGTGACAATGGGGGCAAACTGGAACCCTTGTGCATTATTGGTAGGAATGTAAAATAGTTCAGGCACTGTGGAAAATAGTATGGAAGTTCCCAAACAAAACATAAACATAGAATTATCATATGACACAACAATTTCACTAATGGCTATATATTCAAATTAATTGAAATAAAAGAATTGAACATATATTTGTATACCTATGTTCATAGCAACATTATTGAAAAATAGAAAAAAGGTGGAAATAGTCCAAATGTCCATCAATGGGTAATGGATAAAATGTGGTATATACATACAATGAAATATTATTCAGCCTTAAAAAGGAAGGAAATTCTGACACTTGTTATAACATGGATAAACCTTGGAAACGTTATCCTTAGTGAAATAAGCACACAGAAAGGCAAATGTTGTACAATTCCACTTATGTGAGGTATGTAGGGTAGTCAAGTTCATAGACACTAAAAATAGAATGGTGACTATCAGAGGCTGGGAGGAGAGGGTAGTGAGGAGGTATTCTTTATTTGGTACAGAATTTCTATTTGAAAAGATAATGAGAGATCTGAAAATGGATGGTAAAAACTATTGTGCAAACATGTGAATGTATTTAATACCACTGAACTGTATATTTAAAAATGGTTAAACTGTGAAAATTCATATTATGTGTATTTTGTTCTAATAAAGAAAAAATATAAAAATATATTTTATGTCATATTTATACTATTGACAAATATAATATTTATTTAATTATAAAATGTTATTAAATACATAGCAATTTTCTTTTAGCAAAAATATTTGAGTGATGACAATTATCATTGAGATGGGCTTCTGTGAACATGCCATATAAAGTAAAGTGCATTATATTTTGTCTATGACAGCGGTATTCTTTCTTTTAGAAAAGAACAGACAAGGATTTTTTCCATGATATTATTTAGAGTGTCTATTAAAATTGGCTGAATGTTCATGAAACCTACTGAAAAGTGCTAAAAAGCATACTCTGGGATCAAACATCCACAAAGTTAAAACTTTTGATTAAAGCATGGATAAAATGGAAGATCGATGGAAAAAATAAACATAACTATAACTTTATGTAGCAACATAAATGAAGCTCACAAATAATGTTTAGCAAATTAATCCAGAAACAAATGAATATATGCTGCATGAAACCATTTACATGAACTTTAAAAACCTACATAACTAACCCATGGTGCTAGAATTTTCTTTGTAAAAATTCATCTAGTTATATCCTCATGACTTGGGCATGTTTTCTTTATGTAGATGACATACTACAACTTATAAATTATTTTAATTATTTGTTTAAAATCTCAGGGAGGAAGTAACATCAGCAAGAAGGTGAAATATGAAGTCCTCCATGCATAATCCCTCACCAGAAACAATAATTTGGCAGGCATACTCAGACAAAAGTGCCTTTGTTTGAGCTTTGAGACCCAGGTAGTATGTTATAAAATCCTGTTGGTGCTCAAGCTCTAAGAGGGCTGTTTTGAGAAGACAGACTGATACTCAGGTGGTAAACTCTCTACATGTGGTCTGAGCTACAAACCCAGAAATAGCTCTGTACACCTGTGGACTCAGCTATAGCTGTGTTTGGCCTCGATTCCACCACCAGTATCATTAGCCAAGGGACCTAGGAGATGTCATGACCAATTGTGCTTCAGATAACAGACCCACTAACATCAATCTGACTATGGATCCTGAAGTAGCCCTGTGACCTGGCTCTAGCCCTGTTCAGCTACAGTACAGGGGCAGTCCTTTTCACCCATAAACCCAGAAGGAGGCATAGCCATCTGCACCCCTGTAGTCAGATCTACAGAATTTAAGCTTGGGTATAGATCCTGAAGTAAACTTGTGACTCAGTTCTAGCCCCTCACAGTTGAGGTCCTGGGCCAGTTCTATCTTCCCAAGAACGCACTCAGTAATCCAGCAGGAGCTTTTCCAGGGGCCTAGTGGGAGCCATATCAATCTGCAGACATGGTAACAGGCCGACAATTTGAAGGTTCAACTGTGGACTGTGAAACAGACCCTAGTTTCAGTGACAGCAATACTGAGCAAGAACCTAGAAGCAGTCCAGTTTGCCTAGGGACCAAACAAATTCCACCCTTGCTCAAGCCCTTCTTTAAAGATCTGCTAATTATGGACCCAGGAGCAGCCACTTGATCTGTCTCCAACCCCAATTGATTGCAATCCTGTAAGCAATTCCATTGGCTTGGTGACTCAAAAGGAGAAGATTTTTACCCACTGAAACCAATCTGTGAAGACTGAAAGAGACATTTCCTCCTTCAAATACACAAGTACCAATGCATAGCTAGATGGGTCATGAAGAATTAGAAATATGACATGATAAAAGGAAAAAAATCAACTTCTGTTAACCAACCCCAAAGAAATGAAGAGCTAACTAAATGCCTGAGAAAGAATTAAAAAATAATCATCTTAAAGAAGCCCAATGAAATGGAAGAGAAGACAGACAACTAAATGAAATTGAACAAATGACACATGAAGAAAATGAGAAGTTTAATGAAGAAATTTAAATCATATAAAAGAGCCAAACAGAAATCCTAGAGATGAAAAATATGAGAACAAAACTGAAAAAATCAACAGAAAGTTACAACAGCAGATTTGATCATGCAGAAAACAGAATCAGCAAGCATGACAACAGGTCATTTGAAACTAGCCAGCTGAAAAAACAAAAACAAGAAAGGGTAAATACAGCACACAGACCCTATGGAACACCATTAACTGAACAAATATATGCAATATGGTATTTCTAGAAAGAGAAGAGAGAAAAAAGGGGCAGAAGTAATAATGGCTGAAAACTTTCTAAATCTTGGGAGGAATATGGGCATGCAGATTCATGATACTTGGAGGAACCTAGCAGGATCAACCCAAAGAAAATTATGAGACACATAATAATAAAATGTAGAGGGGAGAAGTTAAATTGAAGAGTTTTTATATGTGATTGAAGTTACATTGTTAACAGCTTTAAATAGAGTGTCATGAATATAAGATGTTTTATGAAAGCCTCATGGTAACCACAAAGAGAAAACCTGTAGTCAGTATAGAAAAGATAAAAGAAAGAAATCAGAACACCCTGCAGAAAACATCAAATTACAATGGATGACAGCAAGAGAGGTAGGTAGTAAGGAACAAAGGAACTGAAAAATACTTACAAAATAATGAACAAAATGACAATAATAAGTCTTTACCTATTAACAATTACTTTAAATATAAATGAATGAAATACTTCAATCAAAAGACATAAAGTGGCTAAATGGATTAAAAAAAACAAGACCCAACTGTATGCTGCCTATCTATCATTTTAGATTTAAGGGTAAACATAGGCTGAAAATAAAGAGATGAAAAAAGGTATTCCATGAAAGTGGTAACCAAAAGACAGCACAGGTACCAATTCTTATATCAGACAGAATAGACTTTCAGTCGAAATCTGTCACAAGAGACAAAGGTCACTAGATAATGATAAAGGAGTCAACTCTCAAGAAGATATAACAATTATTACTATATATACACCCAACATTGGATCACCAAAATATATAAAGCAAATATTAATAGATGTGAGGGAGAGATAGATTGCAATGCAATAACAGTAGGGTACACAATACCTCATTTTAAATAATGGATACATCATCCAGACAAAAAAAAATCAATAGGGAAACATCAAACTTGAACTACACTTCAGACCAAATGAATGTAACAGACATACAGAGAACATTCAACGTAATAGCAGCAGAATTTACATTCTCCTCAAGCATTTGTAGAACATTCTCCAGGATAGATCATATATTGGGCTAAAAAACAAGGCTTAGCAAATTTAAAAAGATTAAAATTCTTAACACAATGGCATGAAAGTAAAAATAAATAACAGGAGGAGAATTGAAAAACACCCAAATATGTGGAAATTAAGCAAGATACTCCTAAACAACTAATGACTCAAAGAAAAAAAAAATCAAAAGAGTAATCACAAAGTAGCTTTTGACAAATGAAAATAGAAACACAACCTGCTAAAATAGTCCTAAGGGGGAAGGATACAGTGGTAAATGTCTACATTAAGAAAAAAGGAGGATTACAAATGAATAACCTAACTTTATACATCAAGGAATGTAAAAAAGAAGATCAAATTAAACCCAAAGGTAGCAAAAGGAAGAAAACAGAGCAGAAATAAAAGGAGTGGAAACTACAGATACAATGGAAAAGATCAACAATACTAAGAGTTGTTTTTTTTCAAAGATAAACAATATTGACAAGCCTTTAGCTAGACTAAGAACAAAAAGAAAGAGAACTCAAATTAATAAAATTATAAATAAAACAGTATATGCCATGTTTTGGGTATCGTTTGTTTGTCCCCACCAAATTCATGTTGAAATTTCATTCCCAATGTGGTGGTGTTGGGAGGTAATGCATTGTAGGAGGTGTTTAGGTTATGGGGGCAGATTCCTCACAAATGACTTGATGCTATTCTTGTGGTAGCGAGTGAGTTCTCACTCTTGTGAGACTGTATTATTAATAGTTCTGGTTCTGGCAGGAATGAATTAGTTCCAGTAAGAGTGGGTTGTTATAAACCCAAGATGCCCCTCATGTGTTCTCTTCACACATGTTCACTGCGCCTTTGATATTTTCCATGTTGTGATGCAGCAGGAAATCCCTCACCAGAAGGCAGAGCCATTCCCTTGAACTTCTCTTAGACTCATGAGCTAAATAAACCTCTTTTTATTTTAATAAATTACACTGTCTCACTTATTCTTTCATAGTAACACAAAATGGATGAAGATAGGAGACATTACAATTCATACTACAGAAATTAAAAAATATAAGAAACTACTATGAGCAATTATACACAAAAAATTGGAAAGCCTTGAAGAAAATGCATAAATTCCTAAAAATATACAACTTACCAAGAATGAATATGAAGAAATGGAAAATCAAAACAGAACAATAATGAATAAGGAGATTGAAGCAGTCATCAAAAACCTCCCAACAAAGAAAAGCCTAGGACCAGATGCCTTCACAGGTAAATTGTAACAAGCATTTAAAAAAGAATTAATGCTAATCCTTTACAAATTCTTCTAAAAAAATTGAAGAGGAAGGAATATGTCCAAATTCATTTTACTTTTATAAGGCCAACATTACCCTTATACCAAAGTCAGATAAAGACACAACAAGAAAATAAAATTGTAAGTCAATAATCCTGATGAAAAAAAATGCAAAAATCTTCAACAAAGTACGAGCAAATTGAGTTCAAAGCACATTAAAGGATCATGCACCTGTTCGAGTAGACTGTATCCCTGTGACCCAAGATGTTTCAACATACACAAATCAATAAATGTGATACACTACTTTAACAGGATTAAGGATAAAAAAAATATGATCATCTCAATAGATTCCCAAAAATCACTTGACAAAATTCAACATCCTTTCATGACAAAAAGTCTCAACAAATTAGGTATAGAAGGGATGTATCCCAACATAGTAAAGGCATAGTAAATACATCATAAGCCCACAGTTAACATTATACTCAATGGTGAAAAGGTGAAAGCTTTTCCTCGAACATCAGGATAAAACAAGGGTGCCCACTGTCATTACTTCTATTCAACGTTAGACAAGAAAAAGAAAGAAACAGCATCCAAATTACAGAGGAAGAACTAAAAATTCCTCTATTTGTATCAGGATAAAACAAGGGTGCCCACTGTCATTACTTCTATTCAACATAAAAAAAAAAAAAAAAAGAAACAGCATCCAAATTACAGAGGAAGAACTAAAAATTCCTCTATTTGTACAAGATATAATCTGATACATAGACAATACTAAGGTCTCTGTCAAAAAAAAAAAAAAAACAAAACTGTTAGAACTAATCAACTTTTAGAAATAATTAATAAGTTTGTAAGATACAAACTCCACATACAAAAATAAGTAGTGTTTCCATATAGTAACAACAAACTATGCAAAAATGAAATTAAGAAAGCAGTCCCATTTATAATAGCAACAAAAAAATAAAGTATTTAGGAATGAATTTAGCCTAGGAAGTGAAAGATCTATATACTGAAAACTATAAGATATTGATGAGAGTAATTGAATAAGACACAGACAAGTTTAAAGATATCTTATCTTATTCATGGATCAGAAGAATATTGTTAAATTGTTTATACTACTGAAAGTGATCTATAGTTTTAATGCAATCACTATCAAAATTTGCAAAAATAGAGAAAACAATCCCAAATCCATATGGAATCACAAAAGACTCCAAAAAGCCAAAGCAATCTTGAGAAAGAAGAATAAAGCTGGAGGCATCATACTTTCTGAATGAAACTATATTACAAAGTTACAGGACTCAAAACAGTATGGTACTAGCATAGAAACGAGCATATAGATCAATGGAACAGATTAGAAAACACAGAAATTAACCCATGGATATTTGTTCAACTAATGTTTGACAAGGGTGCCAAGAATACTCAATAATGAAATGATAATCTCTTCAAAAAATGCTTTTGGTAAAACTGGATGTCCACAAGCAAAAGAATACAGTTGGACCCTTATCTTACACATAAACAAGAAATAACTTGAAATGGATTAAATACCTAAATATAAGACCTGAAATCATAAAAATCATAGAAGAAGACATAGGGGGAAAAGCATCTTAATGTTTTGACCTTGGCGATGATTTTTTGAATATATCATCAAAAGCATAGGCAGCAAAAGCAGATTGAACAAGTGGGACTACATCAAACTACAAAGCATCTGCACAACAAAGGAAACAATTAACAAAATGAAAAGGCAAGCTATGGAATGGATAAAATATTCGTAAACTAAATATTTGATAAGGGGTTAGTATCCAACATTTTTAGAAACTCATACAACTCAATAGTATAAAAATCTCTAAATAATATGAATAAAAGATAGGAAAATGACATGAATAGATATGGTTCCAAAGAAGACATACAAATGCCCAGCAGGTATATATGAAAATGTCCTCAATGTCACTAATCATCAGGGAAATGCAAAGCACAAACACAGTAAGACATCATTTCACACCTGTTAGGATGGTTATTATCAAAAAGACAAGAGATAACAATTGCTGGTGAGGGTGTGGAGAAAAAGGAACCCTGGTAGTCTGTTAGTGGGGGTGTAAATTGGTACAGCCATAATGGAAAACAGAATGAAGTTTCCTCAAGAAGTTAAAAAAGGAACTACCATATGACCCAGCAATCCCATTTGTGGGTATATATCCAGAGGAAATGAAATCAATATATTAAAGAGATATCTGAACTCCCACTGTTATTGCAGCATTATTCACAATAGGCAAGATATGGAAACAATCTCAGTGTCCATGGACAGAAGAATGAATAAAGAAAATGTAGTATATATATGCAATGGAAAATTATTCTTCCATATAAAAAGAAACTCTGTCACTTTTGAAAACATTGATGAACCTGAAAGACATGGTAAGTGAAACAAGGTAAGCAGAAAGACAGATACTATATGATCTCACTCATATGTGGAATCTGAAAACATCAAACTCATAGAAGCAGACAGTAGAAGGATGGTTATGGGGGCTGAGGATTGAGGGGAAATGAAAAGATTTTGGTCAAAGGGTATAATCTTTCAGTCACAAGATAAATAAATTCTGGGGATCTAATATACAGCACAGTGACTATAATTATCAATATTGCATTGTACACTTGAAACTTACTAAGAGAGTAATCTTAAATGTTCTCACCTCCCACCCCCCATCCCCCCACACAAATAACTATGTGAGGTGACAGATGCATTAATTAATTTGATTGTGGTATCATTTTACAATATTCACATATATCAAATTATTTCATTGCACATGGTAAATATATACAATTTTTGTTTTCAATTATACCTCAATAAAGCTGGAAAAAATAAAATAAATATCTCAGGGAAACACCCCAAATATCCATAATTAGGAGACTGGCTAAAAATCTTTTTGTGTTCACACAATGGCATACTATTCACTAATGAAAAGGAACAAAGTACTGATACACACAACAAGGAAGAATTTCACTGATATTATGCTAAGATAAAGAAGCTGGACATTAAAAGAGCATATTGTATGATTTATTTATGTTAAGTTGTAGAGGGGACAAGACTAATCTATGGTGAAAAAAAGAAAAACTGTTACCTGTGTTTTGTGGGTGAGAATTGACTGGGAAGGGGCATGAGGGAAATTTCTGATGTGAAGGAAATGTTCCACGTCTTTGTCATAGTATGAGTTATGTGGGTGTAAACATTTGTCAACATTCATTGCATTCTTTGACCAACACCTTTCCAACCCCTCCACCCAACCATCTCAGCCCTGGTAACCACATTCTACTCCGTACTTCCGTGAGATCAACTATTCTCACTCACATATGAGTAAGATTATGCAGTCTTTGCATTGTACACTTAGAATTTTTGCATTTAACTGTAATTAATTTTTCTCTAAGATGATAGACCTATAAACAAAATAAATGAATGAATGGATGGACAAATGAAAGCTACTTTTAGTTTTAAAAAATGTGTACCTTATGGGCAAGCATGGCGGCTCATGCTTGTAATCCTAGCACTTTGGGAGGCTGAGGTAGGAGGATCAACTTAAAGCCAGGAATTCAAGACCAGCCTGAGCAACAGCGAGACCCCATCTCTACCAAAAATTAGCCAGGCGTGGTGGCATGTGCCTGTAGTCCCAGCTACCAGGAAGGCTGAGGCAAGAGAATTGCTTGAGCCCAGGAGCTTGAATTTGCAGTGAGCTACGATGATGCCACTGCATTCTAGCCTAGGCAACAGAGCAAGACCCTGTCTCAAAAAAAAGTGTACCTTTTGACCCCCAAATTCCATTTATAACAAAGTGCTCTAAGTAGATAAGCTGATCATTGTTCAGACATGCATCTATCTATCATATTTTACTTTTTAAGGGTTTTTTTACACATTCTAAAATTTAGAACAATTTGAAAGTCCTTCATTTGGGGATCATTTGGATAAAATGTGATATGGCAATATAATGGAAAAGTATATAGCCATTGAAAACTAAGTTGTAGATCAATGTTTATTAGCATGAAAAAATATCCATGGCATTTTCAGTGAAAATAAGTATATGAGAAAACAGTAAACATAGTATGACTCATTATATATAAACATTACTTGTGTTTAGGCAAGTAATAGATATGTAAAATAATATATTGATGCAAAGATAGACACAAAAGAGTTAACACTGTGTTTCTAGGAGTTAGAATTCCAAGTAAATTTTACTTTTCTATGTGTACTTTTTATATATATTAATTTTTATAATGTGAATATATTATTTATATAAACAGAGAAAAGATAAACCTATTTTTATTTTGGAAAATAAAGTATAAGTTTTCTTTAAAAAACAATTTCTTTTAAAATTAATGTGAAAAAAATACCTAATTTATTCTCCCAAGTAATTAAACTCCACTAGGAAATAATTAAATATGTAGAAAAAGAGACTAACAATTTATGTATACTTTCATTAATTTTTGATCGGTAACAAGATTGTTTTTCATTTGTAGCATTAATAAACACTTTTCAAAATATACACAGAAAATAAGTTATTTTAATTAACTTGTCTTTTCATGATGTGTGTGTACATGTGTGTATAATCTTGGTTTTAAATAGTATTTTCTTGTACTCAATATACATATACAGAAGGCAGATGGTTGTCAAAGAGACAAGATAAGAAGAGATGTGTTTGTCTACTTTGCAGAAGTGAGGATTTCTAATTAATTTTGCTTTCACTTTACAGACATCATTTGAGGTAAGCTATCAACTTTCTAACTGGCAGGATAGCTGATGAAAATTCAACTAACATTTTCTACTTTTTTGGCATTCTCACAAGTTGCTTGATGTTATAATAAGCAGGAAAAAAGTTTAAGGGTTGATTAAATTCTTATTAGTGAAAATGTGCAATGCACATCCTCAAGAGCCTTTTGTTGTAATACAAGGAAGTTTATTCCAAACTCTTTTATTCCAATGTGCTTAAGGTTAATGAATAATAGGAATTGTAAGTTTTGAATAGAGGTAGAGATACTATATAATATCATAAAAATCACTATTTTTAACAAAATATATGCATAATTTCCATAGAGAATATGTAATAATTGAAAAATGAATGTTCTTTAGCCTATTTAGAGAAACCTAATCTTACTCTTATATACATGCAAATGCATCCACAGGTTTCAATAGGCATTTGAGCATGTACAACAGTACAAAAAATCCACTTCATTTACAAACAGCCCTAAGCATGTTATGTAGCTTGTAGAATGTCTCTTCAAAATGTCCAACATTTTGGGGGGTACTTACAAGGAGTAACTGTTTCTTTTTTTTTCTTTTATTTCAGCATATTATGGGGGTACAGATGTTTAGGTTACGTGTGGTTGCCCTTGGTTCCCCCCCCAAGTCCGTGTTTCAAATATGTCCATCCTTCGGGTAGTGCGCATTGCACTCCTTGTGTATGCAAATACCCGTCCCCTCCTCCCTCCTCCCCCCTCCTCCCGCCGCCCTCCCCCTTCCCCAGCATCCAATAGATGTTGTTCTGATATGTGCATTTATGTGTTGATTAGTTAATACCAATTTGATGCTGAGTACAAATGGATCCCGTTCTTCTGCTCTTGTGGTGCCCCACTTTCAATAATGGGCTTAAGTTTAATCCAGGAAAGTGTAAGAGGTGCTAGATCACTGTCGTTTCTTATGATTGAGTAATATTCCATTGTAAACATATACCAAATTTTGATAATCCACTCATGGATTGACGGGCACTTGGGCTGTTTCCACATTCTTGCAATAGTGAATTGTGCTGCCATAAACATTCGGGTGCAGATGTCCTTATCGTAGAATGTTTTGTGCTCTTTTGGGTAGATGCCTAATAGTGCTATTGCTGGATCGAATGGTATTTCTATTTTTAGCTCTCTGAGGTATCTCCAAATTCTTTTCCACAGAGGTTGCACTAATTTGCAGTCCCACCAGCAGTGTAAAAGTGTTCCTGTCTCTCCACATCCTTGCCAACATTTGTTGTTTTGTGTTTTTTTGATAGAGGCCAATCTCACCGGGGTTAGGTGATACCTCATTGTGGTTTTGATTTGCATTTCTCTAATGATTAGAGATGTTGAGCATTTTTTTATATGTTTGCTGGCCATTATTCTGTCTTCTTTTGAAAAGCTTCTGTTCATTTCGCTTGCCCATTTGTTGATGGGGTTGTTTGAAATAAGTGGTTTCTTTTTTAATTTTTAAAAATTTTATATGTGAGATATATATGTATATATACTCCTGGGCTCAAGCGAGCCTCCCACTTCAGCTTCCTCAGTAGCTGGAATTATGGGCATGCACCACTGCACCTAGCTAGGAGTAGCCATTTCTTACAGTGGCTGAGAAAATCCAAGAATCTTTTCCCCAGTCAAATTAAGTTAAACATCTTAATTTTCCAAACTAAAAATTGATTTATTGTTGTTGAATTGTTTTTCAGATTATAAAAGTCATAGCTTGAGTCCCTGAGAAATAAATTCTGAGATACAAATGATATATTGAAAAGTGCTCTCAGAAATATCATCTGGCAGTGAGTAAAGAAAGAAAGTTAGACACAGGCAGGATTTGAACTGTTCTGAAGTCACACCAGAGTCCTCAGCTTAAATCACAGGAGGCTATGGAGCTGGAATGGTATTAACAAGTATCCCAAATGGAGAAATAATTGCCCAGTCTTTGTAACCCCTTTATCAACGAGTCATTGACTCCAAGAAGCTCCCAGGGAATGAATGTAACCTTGAGCATAGTAAGTCCTTTAGGATGACCAAAATTCCTGGTGAAAAATTAAGCTGTAAGTCCTCATCTGCCAACATTTCTAGCAGCTGGGTGAATGAATGCCACAGTTATGAATGAATGTTTCATCCAGGATCCACTACAACTATTAAAAAATATACATGATAGCAGACATTGTAAAGAAAAGGGAAAATCTCCCATATACCCATAGACCAACTATAAGTGAAGTTAAACTTTTATTTTTGTCTTTTGTATATCACTCAGGCCTACAACCCCATAAGTCATTCTTGAGCGCACCCTTTCCCTCTCCCTCACTCCCGTATCCAATCAGCTAGCAGCTCTTGACAGTTTTATACACTAAACATTTCTTATAAACACCGTTCTTCCAATTTCATTCCCATTTCCATGGCCCTAATTCACGCTCTCATCATCTCTTACTTCATTTATGACATTTGCAGTTTTACTGATTCCCCAGCTCTTTGGCTGTTATTTTACTCCTCCTTACCTTAGGCCTATAGCCAGACCTATTTTTCCCAACATGCATCACAATGTTTTATGATTTAATTAGTTTGCTTTATCATATTCCCTTACCCAGAAATATTATTTCTGTGCCTAACATTTCAGTGTCCTCTACCAAAGACATGCAAATCCCCAACAACTTCCTTCTCTATACTTTGGCTTAGTGATTGGCCTTTTTAACCCCTCCACACTTTTGCAGACTCACCTTCCCTTTACAATGCCCCTTTACAATAATGGAATTATTGCAGATTGAAAGAGATTAAAGAAAATTACATCTTCAATTCAATGAGTAATTCTGATTTGGATCCTTTATCTATGAAGAACATTATTAAAACAACTGATGATATTTGAAGGGATACATAGGTAAGTTATAATCAATCTATGCATGTGCATTGATTTTGGTGGCTGTACTGTGCTTATATAATAGAGGGCCTTTGTAGGAAATATGTATCAAAAAGTATTCCTGTGTAATATGGCAGCAATGTGTTCTCAATTGGATTCAGGAAAAAAAAGTTATTTATGTTTCGTCTGCAACATTTTTGTAAGTTTAAAATCATTCTAAAAATAAGAATATTTACAATAGAATTATGGATCACTCATTTAATGATGAGTACTTATCTAGTGCCTGAAAGTATCTGGATTTACTCCCTTTCTAATTTTTAGTAACCTTGCTGAATAAAATATTCTGTCTTTTCAACTTCTTTTGAGAAGTTTTTCCCCCAAATATTTACACATATTCAGGTCTTTCTAATCTTAAATAAATGTGCAACCAAACAACACTTTTTTGACTCCATATATACCTTATTGTTTGTATATTTCACAGCTAATCTTCTTGAAAGATTAATTTACTCACTTTTCCCACTTTTTTCCTCAAACGATTTCAAATTGGCTTGCCATCCTACCATTACATTGAAACAAGTTTTTTTGATAAAAGTAGCCAGTGACCTTTCAGATGCCAAATTCAATAGTGGCTGTCCTATTCAAAACTACCCTTGGTGCTGTAAGTACAGTGATATTTCCAATACTCAAATATGATCATATTAATCTGTTATTTAATGATACTCCATAGCACCAAAAATAAAGTCCAAACTATTGTGCATGGCACAGAGGGCACTTCAAGATCTGGCACCTGCCTACTTCTCCAGTTTCATCTCTTGTTTTATCCCTCCTTTCCAATCGGTCCTGCTGAGATTCAAACAGTTTATTCTATCTCTCCAGTCTCAGCACTGTTCTCATTCACTGCTATATATGAGGTGTTAAGTAAATATTTAATTAATGCTTACTATGTGCCCAGAACTGTCTCAGTTGTTGAGGAAAATTCAAAGAAATATTCAAATTAATGCTTATTTGGAACCTAATTTAATTAGTGATCATTTCCAAGTAAAAATATGTGGAAAAATTTTCCTAATTTCATCAAGTTTATTATGGCAAAAATGACATTTTTAAAGAGAAAATAATATTTTAACATGGAAATGACTAATAAACTCATGCAGTTATTACATAAAATTAATCGACTCATATGATGAGAACCTACTATGTATACTGTAATAAACAGCTATAAACAAAATACCTTGTAAGTAGTTAATATAAATGTAGTTACTCATACACAGCACTCTTTTAAATGAGAATTTGAAACTTCTGGTATAGGAAAGAATTTTCTGCTTCTCTTTTTAAGAAAATATTCCCCAAATAAAAAGAGAAAAAACAGCAACAATAATAATGGTCAGAAACACAATCTTCAGTGAAACTAGAAGTATTAGCCATGAACCACATTAATAATAATATAGATAGAATATTAAAGCCAGCTGTAGAGGGCGAGGAAAAATATAAGCACCAGCATTGGGTGAGAAATTGGGAGAAACTAATCTAAAGCAATTTCCCACAGAACCCCACGAAAGCTCAAGCTTTAGAGTTCCAAGTACCTCAGAATGTATGAGTAATGCTGTGAGGCCAAAAAGTAAGGACATTATTTGCAAGTTTGTCAAAGGATTTAGATTTCTAACATATTCAGGTTTTTTTTCTTATATTTTTCAATGCCAGATAACTATACCTCTCTATCTCCACTCCACCCCATGACAGATAAAAATCATTATCTGGTATGGATGAGATACCATATGGGAAAAAGGGAATAAAATCAAAATCTTCATACTGAAAGATGGGTTTCTCAGTTTTTACCTTATCAAGCTTCACAGTGCCACAAGCCAGGTTAATACATGTGCAGGCGGATAGTAGAAGACTGTTTTTTGTAGATACTGAACCACTGCTAAAAAAGTCTATCATCAGTACCATTTAAGGGTCCCAAAGTGGAAAAGCTACATGACCAGATGATTGTCATAGCAAACCCCATGATACAGCGAAACACAAAAGCTTATTAGAGATCATTTTTAGGCAAGAATTGACAACCAAATATGCCAGACATTTCCAGAAAGCCTCTAGCATGAGAGAAAGAAACCAAAGCAAAGGAGGAGGAAAAAAGAAAAACCCAAGAAAAATTTCAGACAACTTAAGGAGGAGAAAAATAATTCATGAAACTATATTTAACATATTTTGTGGCGTAACAAATACTACACCCATAAGACAAGAACAGGTTAGTTCAAAAAAGAAGCATACAACAACGAGCATTGACTTTTGGAAATTAATGCCATGATAATTGAAATAAAACATCCAACAGAATCATTTAAAGATAAAAATAGTAAACTATTCCAAAAGTAGAATAAAAACAAAAGTTTTGGGCAATTGAAGTGAACACATAATAAAATTATTTATTTTAGGACCAATTCATGAATAATTGGAATTCAAGAAAGAAATAACCAAGAAATTGTGGGGAAACAATTATTTCAAAGTAAACAAGAACATTTCTCAAAAGTGGAAGACATTAACATCCAGATCTCAGATTGAAAGAGCCAACTGAGTGCATAGCACTCAAAAATGCAGGCATGCACAAAAATCACATCATTATGAAATTTCGGTACGCCAGGCATTCTGTAAAAATCCTAAAAGCTTGGGGGAAAGTGTAGGTCATTTAAAAAGAGCTTGGCTGTGCAAAAGCTTTTTAATTTGATCAGATCCCATTTATTTATATTTGTTGCTGCTGTGATTGCTTTGGAGGTCTTGTTCAAAAATTCTTTGCCTAGGTCAATGTCTGAAGGGTCTTCCCAACAACTTCCTCTAGAATTCTTAAGGTTTCATGTGTTAGGTATAAGTCTGTTATCCATCTTGAATAGATTTGTGAGAGGTGAGGGGTGGGGATCCAGTTTCAATCTTCTGCATGTAGCTATCCAGTTTTCCCAGCACCATTTATTGAATAAGGATTCTTTTCCCCAGTATATATTTTTGTCTTTTTTGTCAAAGATTAGATGCCAGTATGTGGATGGTTTCATATCTGGATTCTCAGTCCTGTTCCAAAGGTCTATGTCTCTGTTCTTGTGCCAGTACCATGCTATTCGAATTACTATAGCCTTGTAGTACAGCTGGAAGTCTGGTAGACTGATACCGCCGAGTTTGTTCTTTTTACTTAGGAAACTATCATTAGAGCGAATAGACAGCCTACAGAATGGGAGAAAATATTTGCTCCCTATACATCCAATACAGGGCTGATAACAAGAATCTATCTAGAAATTTAAAAAATCAACAAGAAAAAAAATCAAACAACCCCATCAATAAATGTGCAAAGGAAATGAACAGAAACTTTTCAAAAGAAGACAGAATAATGGCTAGGAAACATATAAAAAATGCTCAACATCTCTAATCATTAGAGAAATGCAAATCAAAACCACAATGAGGGAGCAGCCAAGATGGCGGACAAGAAAAGCTGCCAGTCAGAATGTCTCTGCAAAAAAGACGAATTTTAGAAGAAAGAGAAAAAAATAAGCTAGCAGAGAAACATACATCGGGTGAGGGTCGGAAGGAAGGGTGCCTGAAACTACAGGAGACTCCACAGGAAGACATTGTGGAGGAGAACTGGAAGGAGAAAGGTCCCGAGAGGTTTGGAGACCAGCAACAAGGATAGGTGGAGTGGTTAACTTCCCCTCCCTTGCATTTCGGACTGCTGGTGGGCTCCTGAGCGATTGGAAAGACCTGCCGACACGAGCCCAGAGACTGCTGCCACCAGTGAGCAGTGGCCTCTTGCGGACACAGCGCCGGGCTCCTACGCCCCTCAGGGCACCTCCCCGGGTGCAGACCCGAGACTATCAGCAGACTCCATAGTGCTCCATTCTCTCCTCCCTCCTCCCTACCCGTAGGTGCCCAGAGAGACAATTTAGCCATCACACAGAGGCATCTCCAAGGAACGGGACCTTTCCTTTTGGGGCCCTACAGCAGACTGAGGGGTACTCACTCAGACTGCGAGTTCCCTACCCGCCAGCCCTCCCAGGTGCTACTTGCCTGGGGACTCCAGGAGACTGGGGCAAATCCCGAGGTGGAGTGAAATCGATCCAGCTTGGGCACCCTGTAGGTGATTCAAGACCAGCACCCCTCCCCCTGACAGGGTCAGGGATTGATCTCCAGGGTCCAGGGGAAAGGCCTGCAGACCAGACCCCGTACATCCAGGTCAGGATCGCACTTCCCCGGGACACAGAAGAGAGATCGGCAAAAGAGTCTACTGAGGAGCGTGTGCCTTTAGGGGCGGATCAGCATGCCGGAGCGGCAACCCTCCCCGCAAAAGAGGGCTGTTCACCCAGCTCAGTCTATGATCCTGGATAGGGAACCTCCCGGCCCACGTCACAGCCAGGGGAGATACATCGGCCTGAGGCCCCTCTTGCTGGCAGAGGCCTGGGAGAGGCCACGGAGAGGGGGAGATTGGAGGGGAGCGAGACCTGCTCCAGAGTGTGGGGCGTGGACAGCCCCAGCCCCCAAGCCCAGACTTTCAGCTGAGTGGACCCATTTCAGCCCCTCCCAGAAGCTATGCACAGAAACAAAGAATAGACCTTTGACCCTGCTAACAGCAGTTGTGGAGCATGAGGGAAGGCTTACCCAACCCAGCCCCACCCAGGCTCACTCCTCCCACTGAGGTGGAGAATAAGGACACACCTGGAAATCCCAGGGCCCCACTGGGCACCCGAGGCACAAGAGGGACTCTCTAGAGGAATAAGAGCTAGCTACAGGACCCCAAAACAGCACTGCAGCTCGCTCCTCCCTGCAAATGCCACGTACTGACAGTTAGGTCATCCTGCACACCCTTTTACTGCATCTACTGATTAATGATAAAGAGTGTGGTTGAATCTCACCCAAAAACACCACGTACTGGCTCAGAGACTAAACAGGGTGTGTCATTATCCAAACGAAAATCTAAAGGCAAGAAGGAACAAGTGATCCAGATGGGAAGGAACAAGCGAAAGAACTCTGGAAGTATGAAGACTGAAACAGAAAGCACACTCCCAAAAAAGAACAAAAGCTCCCCAGCAATGGACATTAACCAAACTCAGAACATTAAAATGACAAAAGAAGAATTTCAAACATGGATTGTAAGAAAAATGAATGATATGCTAGAAAAAATGGATAACCAACACAAAGAAACCACAAAAAAAAAATCCAGGACTTGGAAGAAAATTCACTAAAGAAATTGAAATATTAAAGAAAAATCAAACCGATCTCCTAGAAATAAAGGACTTATATAGGGAACTACAAAACACCGTGGAAAGCCTAAAGAACATGGTAGATCAAATAGAAGAAAGAATCTCAGAGATTGAAGACAACTCCTTCCAATTAAATAAGTTAGTCACAGAAATTGAGCAGAAAATTAAAGGAAAAGAAATAATCCTACAAGAAAAGTAGGATTATGTGAAAAAACCGAACCTGACGGTCATAGGGGTTCCGGAAGGTGAAGAGGAAAACACTCAAGGACTGGATAAGCTATTTGAAGAATTAATAGAGGAGAATTTTCCAGGCCTTGCTAAAAATCTACATATACAGGTACAAAAAGCTCAACGGACCCCAGGGAGACACAATGTAAATAGGAAGACACCACGTCACGCAGTCATCAGATTGACCAAAATAGCCACTAAAGGGGCCCTTCTTCAAGCTGTAAGGCGAAAGAAACAAGTAACATACAAAGGAAAGCCCATCAGAATAACTCCAGATTTCTCAACTGAAACCATACAAGCAGGAAGAGACAGAGGCCCCATTCTCACTCTTCTGAAACAGAATAATGCCCAGGCTAGAATCTTGTACCCTGCAAAACTAAGTTTCATGTGTGAAGGAGAAATAAAGACATTCTCAGATAAGCAAAGACTGAGGGAATTCACCAAGACAAGACCAACTCTCCAAGAAGTACTCAAAACAGAATTACACAAGGGTCAGCACGATAAACACTCTGGAATATGAAAACACTCAAAAGTTAAAGATCAAAGGCTAGATTCCATATTGGCTCAAGAGAGAAAACAAAGCAACAAAATGCAACACAAGAGAATGAACAGTAATTCACTCCACTTATCGGTTGTCTCAATAAATGTCAATGGTTTGAACTACCCTCTCAAAGAACATAGACTGGCCGAATGGGTAAAAACAAAACAAGCCAAGCATCTGCTATCTCCAGGAAACGCATCTAACCTGCAAGGATGCATTTATACTCAAAGTAAAGGGTTGGAAATCAATGTTTCAAGCAAATGAAAGCCAAAGGAAGGCTGGTGTGGCAGTTTTGATCTCAGATAACTTGGTTTTTAAATCAACAAAAGTAATGAAAGTCAAAGGAGGTCACTATATAATGGTGAAGGGTACAGTTCAAGAAGACATAACAATTTTAAATATGTATGCACCCAACTTAGGTGCACCCAGATTCATAAAGCAAACTCTACTTGATCTAAACAAATTGTTAGACAGCAACACCATAATAGTTGGAGGCTTCAACACCCCACTGACAGCACAGTACAGATCTTCCAAGCAGAAAATTGACAAAGAAATAATGGACTTAAACAGAACTCTAGAACAAATGGGCTTGAATGACATTTACTGGACATTCTACACAAAAACCACTGAATACATGTTCTTATGATCAGCTCATGGGACATTCTCTAAGATTGACAATATTCTAAGGCACAAAGCATGTCTCAAGAAATTTAAAAAAAATAGAAATCATACCATGCATCTTCTCAGATCACAGTGGAATAAAAACAGAAATCAATCCCAATAGAAACTCTCATCTCCACACAAAGTCATGGAAATTAAACAACTTTCTGCTGAACGATTCCTCCATAAATGAGGAAGTAAAGATGGAAATCAAAAGATTCTTTGAACTAAATGACAAAGGTGACACAAGTTATCAAAATCTGTGGGACACAGCCAAAGCAATCCTGAGAG
>NW_012155507.1:3077428-3077729 GCF_000956105.1 Propithecus coquereli | reverse complement strand
GAGGACGTAAACAGGTGGAAAACCATACCATCCTCTTGGGTCGGCAGAATCAACATGGTTAAGATGTCTATACTACCCAAAGTGATCTACAGATGCAGTGCAATCCCTATTTAAATACCAACATCATTCTTCACAGATGTAGAAAAATCGATTCTATGCTTTCTATGGAACCAGAGAAGACCCCGCATAGCAAAACTGATTCTAGGCAGTAAAAACAAAATGGGAGGTATCAACTTACCAGACTTCAAACTTTATTATAAGGCTGTAGTAATCAAAACAGCTTGGTACTGGCACAAAAATA
>NW_012155507.1:3070348-3075925 GCF_000956105.1 Propithecus coquereli | reverse complement strand
GTGTCCATCAATACATGAGAAGATTAATAAAATGTGGTATATGTATACCATGGAGTACTATTCAGCTTTAACAAACAATGGTGATATAGCACCTCTTGTATACTCCTGGATAGAGCTGGAACACATTCTACTAAGTGAGGTATCCCAACAATGGAAAGACAAGCACTATATGTACTCGCCATCAAATTGGTATTAACTGATCAACACATAAGTGCACATATAGGAATAACATCTATTGGATGTTGGGCAGGGACGGGGGTGAGGGGGCTGTGGGGAGAAGGGAGGAGACGGGTATATGCATACACAAAGAGTGCAATGTGCACCACCCGAAGGATGGACATATTTGAAACTCGGACTTAGGGGTGGAGTGGGAGGCAAGGGCAACATACGTAACCTAAACATCTGTACCCCCATAATATGCTGAAATAAAAAAGAAAACCATAATGAGATATCACCTAACCCCAGTGAGATTGGTCTTCATCAAAAAATCCCCAAACAACAAATGCTGGCTAGGATGCAGAGAGACAGGAACACTCTTACACTGCTGGTGGGACTGCAAATTAGTGCAACCTCTGTGGAAAAGAATTTGGAGATACCTCAAAGAGCTAAAAATAGAAATACCATTAAATCCAACAATAGCACTATTAGGCATCTACCCAAAGGAACAAAAGACATTCTATAATAAAGACATCTGCACCCAAATGTTTGTGGCAGCACAATTCACTACTGCAAGGATGTGGAAACGACCCAAGTGCCCGTCAATCCATGAGTGGATTATTAAAATTTGGTATATGTATACAATGGAATATTACTCAATTATAGGAAACAACAGTGATTTAGCACCTCTTATATTTTCCTGGATAGAGCTTGAGCCCATTATCCGAAGTGACGTATTACAAGATCAGAAGAATGGGCTCCAAATGTAGTTGCCATCAAATTGGCACTAACTGATCAACACTATGGTGCTCACATGGCAGTAATATTATCCAGGGATTAGGGGGGTGGGGGGAGTAAACTCAAAACTAATGGACACGTGAACATTGTAGAGGTAAAGGGCGTGCCTCTAATCCTCGCTTGGGTGAGGCAAAGTCATAAAATGTAACCAAAATGTTTGTACTCTCATAATACCCTGAAATAAAGATAAATAAATAAATAAATAAATAAATAAATAAATAAATAAAAATAGCTTGGAATAAGAATAGTAACAGACTTCCCATGAACAACTTTGAACTTAGAAAACAGTGGAGCAGTACCTTTATATGTCTGAATAAAAATAATTTTAACCAAGAATTCTAGATTCAGCCATACTAAAAATCAAATCAAATTACAGAATAAAATCACTCTCAAACACACAATTACTCAAATATATTTACTTTTTGTATACCCCTTACCAGAAAGCTATTGAATTATGTGTGTCATCAAATATAAGAAAAAAGCAAAGAAAGAGTAAGTACTAAGATCATGTTAACAGGAGAGAAATGAAGTTCCCAAGATGAGGATGAAACAGAGTTCTATGGTGTCAAATGCACAGTAGGCTGAAAGAGCACCTAAAAACAAGTAGAGCTGTAGGGCAGATGTCTCTAGGAGGGATGTCTCCATGAAGGAAAATAGAACCAACATATTTCTTGCATGTTAGACTGTAAGGAAAAATATGTTGAATGACATCTTACAGAACTGTCTTATGATGTAGAAAGATTTTTTCTGATAAAAATAATATTAAAATTGTAGAAATGAAGATAAAAATGTTTCCCAAGAAGGAAATTCCTTTTAGTACACTATTCATCTCAAAAGTGAAAATGCTTGCACAATCACAACAAAGAAAATATGTAATAAGTATTTAACAGAAATTAAGGAATAATGGCAATCACTAGATGGAGGAAGGAAAGTCTTAATAAAATAAGACATTCATCTACCATAATAGGAAGTCAATGGATACTTTCTAAAATTGAAGACTACAGAGAGAAAAATATGCACATATTAATTAGAAACAGGATAAATGCTCAAAGAAACAGCTAAAGGAATTGAAAGTGGTACTATATGGAGAATGAGATGAGGTGAAGGGAAAAAAAATAAGGAAATACTTATTTTTGTTATAAACCTTCTAGAACCATTTGACTTTCTAAATTGCTTTTGCATAAAATGGTTTAGTAAAATTTTTTAAAATGAAAAAATTCAATAGTATGTGAAATTATTGTCTAGAGATAGATTTGATAGAACACAGTGATATGTAGATGGAAATGTGAACTAAGAAAGAAATGTCTGGAGAAAGCACTATGCTTTTATAGAGAACAGCATATTAGTGAAGGGAGGAATTAAATTTATCAAAGCAGTAACTATTGAAGAGCAGATTGAAAGGAAGAGGAATTATTCTCTACTCCAATACTTAGGAAAGAGCTTTCAGAGACAAGATTATCAAATCCTCAATTAAGAATACCTAATTATTTGGGGCTTCAAACATTTTTTCTTAATTTAAAATAGTCTCATTCATTCATTTAATTCATATACATATATACACACACACACACACACACACACACCCACACACACATATACGTAGTTTTACCACCTACTATGAGATAGAAACTACTGTAGGCAGTAAGGACATAGTAGAGAGCAAAAATAGATACAGCTCTTGTATGTGTTGAGCTTAAACTTTACCAGGAAAGGCAGCCAAAAATTAAGTGATCACCCAAACAAGAATAAAGTTGCAAAAGAAAAGTACAATGAAGAAAAACCTGATTCTATGTTTGCACATAACAAAGGGAACAAACCTACACTGGTCTTCTGTACATCTAATCTGGCCCTTCCTTTTATTTGCCATCCTCATTGTAACCATAGTTCTTTTCAAAACTCAAATCTGTCTATGTTCCTATCTCAGGGCCTTGGCTCATGCCATTACCTCTCCCATTCCTCCTCAACTAGTTAAATACTACTCATCTTTCAGATGAGTACACTTTGGTATATCAGCATATCAAAAAAGAGAGTACATTAAAATAGTAATCATCAAGACAGAAAGTATCCAAATAATTATGACATACTTTTAAGGGAAAATAATAGAACAGAAACTAATATGTTTCTGTTCATATGAGAGCTATGATGTAAAAATGTGTTAGTGTGAAAAATAATCTGCATGAACCAAAACAGTTGCTGTATTAGAGTATTATGATTATGTGTTTTTGTTATTATTTTATTTATCTTGAATGCCAATTTTTGTGGAACTACAGTGTTTTGCTTTTATAATTATTCCCATATCAGATCAGAAATCAAACTTGCAGTTACAGGTTAAGGGTACCCAAATAAGGGGAAAGGAAGGACGATGAGGCTGAGAACCATCTAGAACTGGATAATAGGAGCCTCTGCTTTATCAGTAGGGGAAAGGGTGTGGCAGACTGAGAAAAGTTGAAATTTGGAGCAAGGAATTGCTGAAAGAAGATTAGAAGACCTTAACTACCAACATGATGAGGAAGACCTCAAGTCAACTTTAGGGGTTCTCCATTAAAGTAAATTTTAAAGGTTCTCTACAATTGGCTCTTGATTCAAGTTTTTCAAAGTTTTCCCTTGGCTTGTTCTCAGAAAATAACTCTGAATGAGAAACTATTAAGAATATAACTTTTACTTATTGGTTCTAGAAAATCAAGTTAGGAAAATAAAAAGTCATGAGGTTATAATTTTTTGTTCTAGATCTAAATGTGTATGGATTAATCCTTTAAAATGTCAGGGTCTGAGAGAAAACAAATTACAAAACCTTGGTAACTAATGTTTATAATTTAGTGTGATTTCTTATTATCTTTGGTTTACTTTGGCTTGAATTCTACTTATAAGTTCTTTTGGGTAGCCAGTCTACATTTTGAATGAGGTTCCGGTGCATTGGTGCATGAACGTTTCTCTGTAGCCTAATGAAAACGTATTAACAAAGTGCCTTATTTTAGTGTTGAAATTTATCTCAGGTAATAAAGAGCACAGGAAAAATCCACTACAGTAGTCCCTCAAACAAATCAGGGAACTTGGATGTTACAAAAGCCCATTAGGAAATGCATACTATAGTAACATAACTTTAGTAATGTTTTGAAATTGTCAAGTTATATAATGAGAGCATGGGCTTATCTGAGGTAGCACTGACAGGCTCAGAGTATAAGCTGTGACAATCACATACTAGTTTATATATCCTAAGCAATCAGGCAGATTTGTAACTAACCCTAATCATTTTTACTATAGTTCTTAGGAAGCCACAACACTACAGTCAGGAATCCCCAGCCTAATCGATTTAATCAGTTTCTTAATAGTCTTTCTTAAGATTTTTAGAGTAAACTAATGTTCAACTCACTTAAATAAGTACAGAAGTTGTACCCTACAAAAAGTTAACCCTTTGGTGTCAGAAGCAAAGATTCTCAAATACCACTAAAAGTGGATTATTTCTTTAAATGTCAAGGTCCTTTGCATTTAGGTGTTAAATGGTATTTATCAATGGTGTGGCAGAGGAGTTTAGGAGGGAAAAGAAGGAAGAGAAGGGTAATATATAAGCTTATAGAATATAGAAATTGAAAAACTGGTTCTTTTAACTGTAATTTTAAAAATATTTCAAGAACAGTGAATTTTTTATTTTTTCTCAACTATTTTGGAAAATTTCTATTGAAAAATAAAACACTATATAACAGTTACATTACTAGTGGTATAGCACCTTCATCAATACATTTAAAAACGCATTGTGATTAAACAAAGATTAATTTTAGCATAATATTCTGGAGAAGAGGAAAGAAACTAACGGATTTTTCTGGGCTCAATTTTACAAACTTAAAATTCTGTATATTGTATAAACCAATTAACTGCCAAAATTGTAACGAAGTTCTGAATACTTAGATGGACAATGAATTTGCCAAAAGTCTTTCCTTAGATAAATCATATTGAGAAGATCATTTTCCCATGTGCCACTTTTGTGAATATATCTATTTGAATCCAAGAGTATTGGCCAAATTACTGGTGTGTATCTGTAGTCCAAGGTACTTGAGATGCTGAGGCGAAAGGATTGCTCATGCCCAGAAGTTCAAGGCCAGCCTGGGTAACATAGTGAGACCCAGTCTCTGAAAAAAAAAATATATTGGTCAGATTACAGTCATGCATCACTTAATGATGGGGATATGTTCTGAGAAATGCATCTTTAAGCAATGTATTTGTTGTGTGAACATCGCAGAATGCACCTACACAAGCCTAGATGGAATAGCCTACTATACCCTAAGCTATATGGTATAGCCTATTGCTCCTAAGATCCTAGGCTACAAACCTGTAAAGCACATTACTATATTGAATATTGTAGGCAATTGTAACACAATGCTAAGTATTTTGTATCTAAACATACCTAATCATAGAAAAGGTACCATGAAATACAGTATACAAGATAAAACATGGTATACTTGTAGAGGGCACTTACCATGAGTGGAGCTTGCAGGACTGGAAGCTGATCTGGGCGAGTCAGTGAATGAGTGGTGAGTGAATGTGAAGGCCTAGGATGTTACTGTTCACTACTGTAAGCTTTATAAATACTGTATACTTAGGTTACACTAACTTGATAATTTTTTTCGG
>NW_012155507.1:3067533-3068005 GCF_000956105.1 Propithecus coquereli | reverse complement strand
CAAAAAGGGGAAAAAGACAACCAGACATTTTTCGAAAGAAGGTATACAAATGGCCAAAAACATATAAAACAATGCTCAACATCACTAATCATCAGGGAAATGCAAATTAAAACCACAATGAGGTACAACCATACCCCTGTCAGAATGATCATTATTAAAAAGTCAAAAAAAAAAATAGATGTTGGCATGGATGTGGTACACAGGGAATACTTATACACTGTTGGCGGGACTGTTATAGTAGTACAGTCTCTATGGAAAATAATATGGAGATTCCTCATAGAACTAAGAGTAGACTTACCATTCCATCTAGAAATCCCACTATTGGGGATCTATCCAAAGGAAAAAAAGTTATTTTGTTAAAAAGTCACCGGCACTGGTATATTCATCACAGCAAAATTCACAATTGCAAAGATATGGAATCAACCTAAGTGTCCATCAACTGATGAGTAGATAAAAAAATGTGTGGTGTATA
>NW_012155507.1:3065466-3067483 GCF_000956105.1 Propithecus coquereli | reverse complement strand
CCACTCATTAATTGATGGGCACTTGGGTTGATTCCACATCTTTGCAATTGTGAATTTTACTGCAATAAACATTCAAGTGCAGGTGTCTTTTTGATAAAATGTTTCTTTTCCTGTGGGTAAACACACAGTAGTGGGATTGCTGGATAAATGGTAGGTCTACTTTTCGTTCCTTGAGGAATCTCCATACTGTTTTCCATAGAGGTTATACTTATTTTCAGTCCCCCCAACAGTGTATAAGTGTTCCTTTCTCTCTGCATTCACACCAGCATCTGTTGTTTCTAGACTTTTTAATAAAAGCCATTCTAACTGGGATAAGGTGATATTTCATTGTGGTTTTAATTTGCATTTTCCTGATGACTAGTGTCATTGAGCATTTTTTCATATGTTTATTGGGTTTTTGTCTATCTACTTTTGAAAAGCTTCTGTTCATGTCTTTGCCCAACTTTTTAATAGGGTCGTTTGTTTTTTTCCTGCTGATTTGCTTGAGTTCTTTGTAGATTCTGGCTATTAGCCCTTTATTGGATGCATAGCTTGCAAATATTTTTTCCTCTTCTGTAGGTCAGTGGTCCCCAAACTTTTTTGAACCAGGGACTGGTTTGATGGAAGACAATTTTTCCACAGACTGGAGTGGGGGGATAGTTTTGGGATGATTCAGGTGCATTAGATTTATTGTGCAGTCAAACCTCTCTGCTAATGATAATCTGTATTTGAAGCCACTCCTCAGCACTAGTATCACTGCCTCAGCTCCACCTCAGATCATCAGGCATTAGATTCTCATAAGAAGCACACAGACTAGATCCCTTGCATGAGTAGTTTATATTATGATTCACTCTCCTATGAAAATCTAATGCTGCTACTGATCTGACAGGAGGTGAAGCTTATGCAGTGATGTGAGCAATGGGGAGTGGCTGTAAATTAAATACAGACTAAGCTTTGATCGCTCACCCACCACTCATCTCCTGCTGCTGGGTGTCCTGTTTCCTAACAGATCATGGACCTGTACCAGTCTGTGGCCCTGGGGGTTGGGATCTACAGCTGTAGGTTGTCTATTTGCTCTGTTGATTATTTTCTTATCCGTGCAGAAGCCTTTTAATTTAATTAAGTTCCTGTATTTATTTTTGTTGTTGCTATGATTGCCATCGGGGGTCTTTATAATAAATTATTTGCCTAGGCCAATATCTAGAAGAGTTTTTCCAACATTTTCTTCTAGGATTCTTATGGTTCCATGCCTTACATTTATGTCTTTTATCCATCTTGAATTAATTTTTGTGAGTGGTGAGAGATATGGATCCTGTTTCATTCTTCTGCATGTGGCTATTCAATTCTCCCAGCACCATTTATTGAATAGGGCTTCTTTTCCCCAGTGTATATTGCTGATGATATTATCTTATATCTAGAAAACCCCAAAAACTCCACCAAGTGACTCCTTCAATTGATATATAAATTCAGCAAAGTCTCAGGTTATAAAATCAATGTACATAAATCAGTAGCTTTTCTATACACCAATAATTATCAAGCTGGGAGACAAATCAAGGACTCAATACCATTCACAGTAGCCACAAAGAAAATAAAATACCTAGGAATATATTTAACCAAGAAGGTGAAAGATCTATACATGAGAACTACAAAACATTGAGGAAATAAATCACAGATGACACAAACAAATGGAAAAATATATCATGCTCATGGATCGGCAGAATTAACAATGTTAAATGTCCATACTATCCAAAGTAATTTACAGATTCAATGCAATCCCCATCAAAATACCAATGTCATATTTTACAGATATAGAAAGAATAATTCTACTCTTCTTTTGGAACCAGAAAAGAGCCCAAATAGCCACGAGCAATCTTAAGGAAAAAGAACAAATCTCTAGGCATCACAGACTATGCTGCAAGGCTATAGTCACCAAAACAGCATGCTTTTGGCACAAAAACAGAGATATAGACCAATGGAACAGAACAGAGAACACAGATATAAAACCATCCACATACAGTCAATTTAAAAATATTTTTAT
>NW_012155507.1:3040406-3064431 GCF_000956105.1 Propithecus coquereli | reverse complement strand
GAACACTATTCACCCATAAAAAGGAATGAAGTAGTGTCTTTTGCAGCAACTCAGATGGAACTGGAGGCCGTTATCCTAAATGAAGTATGGAACTATCTCAGGAATGGAAAAACAAAGATTGCACGTTCTCACTTACAAGTGGGAGACAAGCGATAAATGTGTTCATAGAGTGATGTAATGGACATTGGAGACTCAGAAGGGGGAGAATTGAAAGGGGTGAGGGATGAAAAAAACCTATTGGATATAGTGTAATCAGGTGACAGGTACACTAAAAACTCAGACTTCGCCACTGTACAATTCATCCATGTAAGAGAAAACCATTTGTACCCCCTAAATCTATTGAAATAAAATAAAAAAATCTGTAGAGATACTTAACTGTGGTTTTATTTTGCATTTCCCTAATGACTAGTTCGTGTATTTACTTGCCGTCTGTATATCTGTCCAAATTATTTGTCCCAACTTTTTTTCTTTTTTAAGAGAGGTCTCTCTATGTTGCCCAGACTGCACTGCAGTGGACATTCACAGGGCATGCATGATCATAGTACACTGCAACCTGGAACTCCTGGCCTCAAGCAATTCTCCTGCCTTAGCCTCCTGTGTAGCTGGGACTACCAGTACAAGCCTCCTCACCCGGTATATGCCCCCTTTTAACTGAGGTTTTTGTCTTCTTGTTGAATCGTAATAGTGCTTTATATATTCTAGATATAAGACCTTTGTTGGATGTATGTTGTACAAATATTTTATCTCATTCTATGGCTTGTTCCTCTACTTCTTAATAATGCAAACATATTTTAATTATGAAGTCAAATTTATTAATTTTTCTTTTATACATAATTTTGTGCCAACACTAAGAAACTCAAGATTACTAAGCTATTCTCCTATGTTTGCCTCTAAAAACCTTATGGTTTTAACTCTTAAATTTATGCCCATAATATAATTTGTGGATTTGCGGTGTTTCATTTACCTTTGTTCCTTTTCTTTTTTCACTTCTTTTCCTATATTAGTCTCTGTTACTAATATCTAAGAACATTAAGAATGTTAACATTTTGTCATTCATTGCAAATGAAATACCATATTTTTTCCCTTCATTTTACCGTGATGTTTTATTTTTTGGTTTTACAGCAGTTATGTATTGAAATATAACCATGTTATGTTTTTCTCTGTAAAGCCTACTGGAGTTTTGATTGGGATGGTATTGAATCTGTAGATCAAATTGGGGAGAATGAATATTTTAATGGTAATTGAGTCTTCTAATTGATAAAGATGATTTTTATATATTTATTTAGGTCTTTTAAAAAATTCTCTTCATGCTTTTATAGTCCAGTTCTTGAGAATATTTTGTCAAAAATTCATCACTGTCATATTTTTATTATATTGTAATTAGTATGTTTTTGTTTCAATTTCAGATTGTTCATTGCTAGTGTATAATTTTTTGTTGATCTTATATCATGCAATTTGCTTAACTCTCTTATAAGTTTTTTGTATTTTTTTGTAGATTCTGTAGGATTTTACACATAGTTAAACATGTTTCAAGAGAATAAAGACCATTTTACTTCTTCCTTTCCAATCTGCATGCATATTTTTCTTTTTCATGCCTTACTGCAGTGACTATTGCACTCACATTCAGTGCAATGTGAATTGATACGGTGAGCGTGCACACTCTTTGTTTGCTGATCTTAGGAGAAAAGCATTCAGTCTTTCACAATTAAGTGTGGTGTTAGCTGTAGATTTTCCATTGAAGTGTTATGTAAGGTTGAGGAAGTTACTTCTATTCCTATTTTACTGAGAGTTTTTATCATCAATGGGTGAGTTTTTGTCACATATTTTTTTCTGCTCCTATTGTGATAATCATATGCTTTTATTCCTTTTAATTCTTTAGTCAAAATTAACAATTTACATTGATTTTCAAATATTAAATTAATCTTAATTTATAGGATAAGCTCAATTTGGTCATGATGTCTTCTTTTTATGTGTTTATGGATATAATTTACTAAAACTTTGTTAATAAATACTGTGTCAAGTTTTATAAATGTTCTGTGCTTTTCTATTTCATATAACATGTATAGTTGGGTATCAAGGTAATGCTGACTTGACTGAATAAGCTGGGAAATGTTTCCTCTTTTTCAGTCTTCTGGAAGAGTATGTGTAAAATTGATATTGTTTCTTTTTTAAATATTTGGCAGATCTAGTAATGAAGCTATATTGTCCCAGAGTTTTTCAGTTGTTTGAAAATTGAATAGCATACTTCTAAATAGCCCACGGTTCAGAGGAGAAATAATAAAATAATTATAAATCACTTTTAACCTAATTGAAATGAAAGCACTAAATATGTAAATTTTGTAGGATATAGCTACAGGAATACTTAAAAGGAAATTTGTAGCACCAAATACCTATATTAAAAATAAAGAAAAGTCTCAAATAAATAACCCCAGCTTCTACCTTAAGAAACTCCAAAAGAAGAGTAAAATAATTAAATAGTATAAAATATTGCATTATGTCCTTCACCCATATTCCCCAAATGTGAATATTTTACCATACTGAGTCATTGGTTCTCCCAACTCTCCTTCTCTCTGAAACATTTTGGAATGAATGGAATTCATGATGCTCCTTTGCCTCTAAATACTTCATGGTAACTCCACCCCAATAAAAAAGGACATTGTCTTACATAAACATAGTACAATTATAAAAATCTAGAAAATAACTAACCTTATTCAATTGTTACCTTTGGCCTCCTAATGTCCAGGACCCTATCCAAGATTATGCAGGTTGCATTGTATGTGTGTTTAGTCTCTTTTAATGTGGAACAGATTATTTGAGATTATTTTCCCATTTTTTGTAAAGATAGAAACTGAAGCTCAGCAAAGAGATAAAGTGGCTTGCTCAAGGTCACAGTTGATAAGTGCTTGGGGCAGGGTTAAATTATTCTTCGACTCTTTTCAGGTGCTATTTTTCCATCAAAATATAGTCCCTCAGTCTATTGCTGTGTCTGCACATGTATGTGTCTCTGTGTGTGTCTGTGTGTGTCCCTAAGTGCATGTCTGTGATCCATAGTTTTCTTACCTAAGTAACCTGTGGAAGCTGCTGTATCTTAGTATATCAACTAATGCAGTGCAGTAAAGATGGTAGTTACTCAACTGTCAACATTTGACTATAGGTTAACAAAGTGACCTACAATGCTTGCAATATGACCACAGTTTACTCAGAATTATTTTCACGTGTTGGCTGATGACAGTTAGTTTCCTCTTATTTGATTCTAATAAATATTTAGGGGAGAAAGATCCCCAGTAAAATAGCTTTATATGTGTGTCAAAACACAGTTCACTAACAAAGGGAATGATGTGACTCTGTGTCCATTGCCTTATTACCTGACTTAACTAAATTATGCTTTTGTCAAAGAAAAATACTGTTTGTTAAAATTTGCCTGAATGTGAAATTGTCCTTATAAGTTTTAAGAGGTGTGATTTAATTGACATTTCAGGTGTTATTTTTCAGATGAACTTGACTTTTCTATTGTTGAAATAAAGATTATTTTCTCATCTGAGTAATGACATGGATAAAAAGATGTTTGAAATCAAGTAATCATGAGCAATTTATTACTGAAGAAGAAAAAAATTCTTTAAAAACCTTAATTTTTCCTCACAAACACTTAACCCATGCAAATTCAAACTTTCTTGCAATTCAAGTAAGTTCTGCAATGGAGGAATAAGCCTCTTAACAAGATTGAATTTGCTATTGTGCATGTTACAAGCTGAACAAACAGAGATTGGGGTAGGTTCTGTTCATTCATGTGCCTCCTTTAAAAAACAAATACCAGTTTAATATAAATGGAAATGAGGGCAACATTAGTGTGAACACAAATCTTGATCCATTGTAACCTAGTAATGAAAGCCATACTTTTGTTGAGGCTGGATAAATGAATAATGTCATGCACTTTAGAATCTGAATCATCACTGTTTTTGTTAAGATTTTCTCCTTTCTTGAATTTTACTTTGCATGTTGGGATGACTATAAACTCTAGCACTGAACATCTTGAATGCTGGTATGCACCACTAAAATAGAATGATTAGAAATAATGATGCAAAAATGTACAAAGATTACAACACAAAACCTGGAGTCTAGCTTTGTAAAATTCTATGTTTATAAACTTTATAATATCAGAAAACCGTAGCTAATAATTGTAGTCAAACATTTGCTCTGATTCAGAGGTGTGATCATAGCAGCATTATTATAGAAGTTTTGTTTTGCAAACAGGCAGGACTGAAATGCTTCCTTTAATTTGGGAGATGGAAATTTCTGAAGAGTGCATGAATATGGTTTGTTTCTAATTCCCCAAGGATAGGCATCATATAATGCTGTGTCTTGCTAAAAGTTTTTAAGGTATAAATCCAAATTAATTAACTTCTCTGATTTGTAAAATGTAAAACATTTATTCCTAAAACAGAATTTCTTGTCTTTTTATAAGCCATTCATAACTTACTTTAAGATGTTATTTAATGGCTATGATAAAAAAAGATGAAAGATAACAAGAGTTAAAGAGGATGTGGAGAAGAGGTAAGCTTTGGACACTGTTGGTGGGGAATGTAAATTGGTACAGCCATTGTAAAAAACAGTATGGGGGTTCCTAAGAAAACTAAAAGTAGAACCACCATATGGTCCAGTGATCCCACTTCTGTGTATACATACAAAGAAAATGAAATTAGTATCTTGAAAAGATATCTGCACTCTCATATTCATTGCAGTATTATTCACAATAGCCAAGATATGGAATTAACCTAAGTGTCCATCAAGGAATGAATGGATAAAGAAAATGTGTTACATATACACAAAGGAATACTATTCAGCCTTTAAAAAACAGGAAATCCTGCCATTTTTGACAACATGGGTGAACCTGGAGGACATTACTTTAAGTGAAGTAAGGCAGGCACAGAAAGGCAAATAACACATGGTCTCATTTATATGTAAAAACCTAACAAATTCAAACACATAGGAGCAGAGAATAGAATCTTTATTACCAGAGTCTATGGTGGAGAGTAAGAGGAAATGAGGAGGTGTTGGTCAAAGGGTTCGAAGTTTCAGTTAGTCAGGAGGAATAGATTTTTGAGATCTATATCACAGCAATAATAATAATATTAATTATAGTTAAACTAATGCATTGTATATTTCAAAATAGCTAAGAGAGTAATTTTCTAATGTTTCACCACACAAATGATAAATTAACGAGGTGATAGATATGTTGAGTACCTTGATTTAATCATTTCACATTGTATACGTATATCAAAACATCACATGGCATGCTATAAATGTATATAATCATGATTTGCCTCTTAAGATAATATTAATAAAATATTTTAGTTTATAAAAAGACAATATTTAAAATATAAGCGTGCCTCAACTTTCTGATGTTACTGCATAAGTAGCCTTTGAAAGTGTGTGGAGGTGGAATAAGAGAATGATTTCAAATGCTACTATGTGTAAGCAGAGTATGGTTTTGCCAAATGAGTTTGGTCATCTGTAAACATGGGCAACACACTTACTTCACTGGATTATTGTTAAGATAAGATGAGATAATATATGCAAGACACCAGAACAGTGCTTGTGAAGCCAGAGTGAGTATTTGAGAAATGATAGTGGTTCTCGTTAAAATTATTTTGCTAAAAGGGTAATAAGCAATTTCTTGCTAATTTTCTTCTTCTAGATGTATATTCAATAAATAATTTTATTTGAAGACACACCATAATTCCTAGTTTTTAAAACTAAAGGTAGATTTGAAACACCTCAAAATTGTACTTCTTTTTTGTAGAGTGTGAAAGAGGTTATTTTTTTCTTATCCATCTCTATATTATACATATATCATTTAGGCTAATACATATCTCAAGAAAAGTTTATAACACATTATGTGTGCTAACATACACTGTAGAAATGTTTAACGGTTTAAAGAAACTGTATAAATTAAGATAGGATGTATTGCTCTACATTAATGTAATAATTTATAAAGTGATTAATATTTCATGAAATGTATGACCAATACTGAAGGAATAGGTATCCCTATGAGAACATATGGACTGATATGAGCTTGAAAAGCTAACGTTCATTACTCTAACAATTCTAATAAAATACCCAAATGATTGTCAAATATTAAATTGTGTACCAAATTTCTAAGTGTTGCGAGTTATATTGCTATTTGTATGTGCTAATTTATTTATTTTTACCTTGCATTTTTCTTCAAAGCTTTGAGATAATTTGAAGATACTTGTATCTCCATTCTTGAGATACTTCACTTAGGAGAATGGAGAATGGTCTCCAGTTCCATCCAGATTGTTGCAAAAGGTATTATTTCATTTTTGGGTAATTGGGCACCCATATAGCCACAGCTCAAGCATTACGAATGTGATACATGTAAACTAAAATATTTGTATTCCTTAATATTTTGAAGTAAAAACAATGAAAAAAATGTAAGAAAAAAAGATACTTGTAAATACAATTATGTACCACGTATGACATTTCAGTCAATGGTGGGTCGCATATACAACGGTGGTACTACATATTATAATGGAGCTGAAAAATTCCTATTGCCTTGTGATCCATCTTATTGTTGTAGTGCAATGCATTATTCTCATGTTTGTGGGGATGCTCATGTAAAATAACTTACTGTGCTGCCTGTCATATAAAAGTATAGCACATGCAGTTATGTACAGTACATGACACTTCATAGTGATAATAAACAACTACATTACTGTTTTATGTATATACTATACATATTATCATTACTTTATTTTTTAAAATTTATTTCAATAGATTTAGGGGGTACAAATTGTTCTTTGTTACATGGATGAGTTGTATACTTACTGGTGAAGCCAAGGCTTTTAGTGTACTCATCACTCGAATAGTGTACATTGTACCCAATAGGTAATTTTTTATCCCTCACCACTCCTCTCCCTTCTCCATTCTGAGTCTTCAATGTTCATTATACTACTCTGTATGACCATGCATACCTGTGGCTTAGCTCCCACTTATAGGTGAGAACGTGCAAAATTTGTTTTTCTGTTCCTGAGATACTTCGCTTAGGATAACGGCCCCCAATTCCATTGAAGTTGCTGCAAAAGATATTATTTCATTGCTTTTTATGGCTGAGTAGTATTTCTTGGTGTCTATGTGTGTGTGTGTGTGTGTGTGTGTGTGTATGTGTGTGTATAAATATATGTGTATATGTGTGTATATATACACACACACACAAAACACATTTTCTTTATCCACTCATCAGTTGATGGGCAGTTAGGTTGATTTCATATCTTTGCGATTGTGAATTGTGTTGTGATAAACGTATGAGTGCAGGTGTCTTTTTAACATAATGACCTCTTTTCCTTTGGGTAGATCCTCAGTAGTGATATTGCTGAATCAAATAGTAGGCAGGTTTACTTTTAGTTCTATGAGGGATCCTCCTATTATTTTCCATAGAGGTTATACTAATGTACGGCCCCACCAACAGTGTACAAGTGTTCCCTTTGTGCCACATCCATGCCAAAAATCTATTGTTTTTTGACTTTTTATTAATGGCAATTCTGACAATGGTAAGATGTTTTCTCACTGTGGTTTTAATTTGCATTTCCCTGATGATTAGTGATGCTGAACATTTTTTTCATGTCGTTTTTGGCCATTTGTATACCTTCTTTTGAAAAGTATCTGTTCATGTCTTTTCCCCCTTTTTAATGGGAATATTTGTTTTTTCTTGCTGAGTTATTTGAGTCCCTTATAGATTCTGAATATTAGTCCTTTGTTGGTTGCATAGTTTGTAAGTATTTTCTCCCATTCTGTAGGTTGTGTATTTACTGTGTTGATTATTTCTTGTTGTGCAGAAACTCTTTAGTTTTATTAAGTTCCATTGATTTATTTTTGTTGCATTTGCTTTTGGGGTCTTAGTCATAAGTTTTTTACCCTAGGCCAATGCTGAGAATCAGATTTCTTATGTTTCCTCCCAGAATTTTTATGGTTTCAGGTCATATATTTAAGTCTTTAATCCATCTAGAGTTAATTTTTGTATATGCTGAGAGATAGGGATACAATTTCTTCTGCATCTGGCTATCTAATTTTCCCAGAACCATGTATTGAATGGGGTGTCCTTTCCCCAGTATATGCTTTTGTTTGTTTCATCAAAGATAAGTTGATTGTAAGTATATGATTTTATTTCTGGGTCCTTTATTCTGTTCCATTGATCTATGTGTCTTCCTTTACACTCATACCATGTTGTTGTTTTTCTTACTTTAGCCTTGTAGTATAATTTAAGGTTGGGTAATAGGATGCCTCCAGATTTGTTTGTTTTGCTTAGGATTAGTTTGGCTATTTGGGATCTTTTTGGTTCCATATGAAATTTATGATTGTTTCTCGTGAGGCTCTACAGACATTTTACAATGTCTAAAGTTAAAAACACTGACTATACCAAGTATTGCCAGGAATATAGAGGAACTTAAACACTCCTAGTGAGAGTATAAAATAGCACAGCCTCTTTGGACAACATTTTCACAGTTTCTTATAATTTAAGCATACCCGTACTGTATGAATCAGGTGTTCCACCCACTCCTAGGTATTTACACCAGAGAAATGAAAGCATATATTCACATAAAGACTGGCAAATAAATGTTTTTAGCAGCTTTATTTCTAATAGCCTAAAACCGAACACGATCCAAATGACGGTGAACAATGAATGGATAAACAAATTGTGGTACATATATACAACAGAATACTACTCAGCAATAAAAAGGAATGAGCTATTTATACACAAAAAAGTATAGGTGAATATCACAATAATTATGCTGAATGAAAATAATCAGATGACAATATTATTTCATTTACATAAAATTCTAGAAAGGAAAACTAATGTATATTGACAGAAAGTAGATTAGTGGTTTTCTGGGGACAGGAGTTGGGAGTTTGGGAGGAGGGAGGAATTATAAAAGAGTAAGTGGAAGCTTTTTGGGGTGATAGTTATGTTCATTTCCTTGATTGTAACTAATTATCAAGAAGTCTATGTGGCATGTTAAAGTTCATAGAGCTGGAATACTGATCATCATCAGTTTCCAAATCCAGTGCCCTTTCTCCAGCAATAGTATTTCCCCTTCTATTTTACAACATATCAATAGGTATGAAAAATTAAATGAAACAGCATTTAGATGTTTTCTTTCCTGTAGAATTACTCAGATTTTAATATGTGAATGGGCTTTTTAAGTCTTCCAGAGGAGAAAAGCAGTACAGCATTTTCCATACGTATCCAACTACAGCAACTTTTTTTTTCTGTGCCGCATCTATTAATGTGTATCAGAAGAGTGTTTCAGCATAGTTTGCTAAACACTGAATGAGGCATTACTATGTCTACAATAATATTTTAGAGTTGTGTGATACTTTATACCTTGCAAAATACTTTCATACTAATTTCTATCTTTTAAAATGTTTTGCAGTCATTACAACCCTATCTTGAAGAGAAATCAGTCTCTTAGAATTAAAAGAAGACCTAATGATACTTGACCTAGTAAAAGACTACTAGGTAGGCTTACCATTGTAAAACAGAAATAAAATATATATGTGCAATTACTTGATAAGTTATAAACTAACATAAAAAGAGAATGATTTCTATCATAATGAATTACATATGTATATATGTAGATACATACATATATGTATTAATAGATCCTTTAGTACATAAGAATTAGTTTTTTTTGAAGAAAGATAACAATGTATTACAAAAAACTTGGTTATTTGAATATCAATTTCCTTGTGTTTTATTCTCAAATATTTTATCCATTGGTGGTGAGAAATGTGGATAGTCATGAAATTTCATGAACCGAGTATCAAAATCTGGCATATCATGTAGAGACATAAGTAAAAAAGTATATAGTACAAAATCATTCCTAAAAAAGAATTAAAAAAAAAAAGAAGTAGAGGAAGGAAGCAAGGACAGACAGATGGAAAGAAGGAAGGAGAGAGAAATTACATTAGGCTTTGTTACTAGACAATTAAAGATCTGTTATATTTATCAATTTAACAAGATAGTATTGAAAAGTAAGAACTGGAAAATTTGACATTTTCCTGAACTTGATTTTTACAAACAACGAGGAAAAGATCGCTGAAAAGCCACCTGTGTAACAAGCATATAAAATGACATTCTGTCATAGAAAGATGCACTCTATAATTCCATGTGCTTGAGAGTTAATGTACATCATGAATTGCCTAACTTACTTCCTACACTATAGTAACTTACCCAAACTGCAGAATAAGTTTAGTATGAAGCAATAGTAATACAATATAAATAAACTGCTCTATGTAAGCTCTTCCTTTTTTCTATGTATTTTAATAATGTAGTCATGATTTTTTTTTTACTTTCAATGAAAGAAAAGAAAAGAAAAGACAATGTAGTCATGATTATCTTTAGTTGAAATTAGAAAAATGAGAGTATAAGGTCATATTTCAAAGGAAAACTCTCTTATTTATTCAGAAAAATTAATGAACTGATTTATTTATTCAAAAGAAACTGGAGGTGGTTAATGCCTGAATCTCAGTAATGAAGTAGGGACTTAAGCGGCGACAATTGTTGTAGTCAGAATTGAAATTCTAGCTTGTTAATTCAGTAGGACCCATGAGAACACTTAAAATTTTTGAGCTCATACAGATTTCCAAAATCTCCAGAGTCACTGAGAGAGAAATTGTCTTTCTTTTTAAAGTCAGAATTTTTATATCCACTCATACAATAAGAATATCTAACTAAGCTTCGATTTCAGTAGATACAGTAAGATGTAATATTTTTCCAACTACCGTACATAAGTCAGCAAAGTTGACAGAGTAGTAAAACTTCTAGATTGGACTCCTCAAATGGAAAAATATTCACATTATCAATACACACTAATCATGAATATGAAAATTAAGTTTCTTACTTTCATATATAATCATATCATAAAATATCTGGCTTATGTAGAATACATTGCTGAGCAAATTAAACAAAAAATACTGTTAGTCCATATTTGTATGCTTAATATATTTCAGAGTAAAAGCTTCTTGAGGACCAAAGTTATATATTTCAGTACCATTACCCCTTAATGTCAAAATCTGGGATGGCAGAGGCAGTCCAGAGCAATTCAGAAAATATGTATTGAATAAATAATTTCACTTGCTTTTAATCTCAAAGTATGTTTGGAAACATGCTGAAAGCAGGGCTTAATGACATCAAGTATAAAGAAGACAATTTGTAAAGATTATACATGCAAGGCTAAAAAAAGTAGAAAAAATATTTTTTTATAATTTCTAATCCAAAGAAAGCAGAATAAATATTAACATTACATGAAAAATAATTTAAACCAACAAACCATTGAATAGGACATTTATTTTATAAAAGGTAAACAAACATACAGAAAACAATTAAAATATGAGACATGAACTGATAATGCATTTAGTGAATGTTTATTATGTACCAGTCATTGCGGTAAGTCCTTACATAATATCTCATTTAATTTTCACAAGCATTCTGTAAGATTGGTAACATTTTACGTATTAGACACCTGAGGTTAAGATAGGCTGGGTAACCTCCCCAAGTAAAACAAAACAAAACAAGCAACAACAAAACAAAGCCCATAAAATACAGCCATCTGACACCAAAGTTATATTGTCACTTTAGGCTACTAAATTTGAAAATCTCAATTAAAAGAAAGCTTATTTTTGGAAAATATAAATTACCAAAACACTTCCCCTTAAAAATCCAAAGATGACATAATATTAAGAAATCTCTCAATTTATCAGGTTAATACCTCAAATTTGGATGTGGTAATATTAGAAGACTCTGAACAAGTATTTGATGAATTCCATTCCACATCTGATACTAAAGAAGGAATACTTAATATGACAAATAATAGCTTTTAAGTCAATGAACTGTACCATACTTTCTGTGAAACAATAAAGGTAATCCCAATAAAATCAAAAGCAATGTAATATTAGCTAGGAAATTTTGTCCAGTGTGATAACATGTGAATTACATAAATGAGCTAGTTGATTGTGAAACTAGGATTTGAATCCAGGAAGTGTGACTCTGAACTCCTACACTGCAGAATTTATTAGCATAATAAAAGAGTTCAATAATGAGGCCTCATGGAATAAAATATACCAGCACTTTCCCTGTATTGAGAAATTACCAATTAGAATTAGCAATTCCAAATTATCTATTAGACACTTAAATGGAAAATAATAATTTACTTTAGAAAGCAAAATTATAAAATATCTAGGAATTTATGTTTAACAAGAAATAAAGAGGATTTACATGAAAAAATATACATGATGACAAAAGTAAGTAAAAACATCTTCTACATTCTGCATGGAAAGACTAAATATTGTAAAGATGACAATTTAAATTATTGTTCAAATTGCCAGGCATTCAGGCTTTAAAAAATTTTTTTGGAACCCAAGTAAATGACCCACAAGTTCAATTGAAAGAATAAATACATAAGACTAACCACTTTTAAATAGAGTATTGATAAAGGGCTATTCACCATGTCAGATATTTTAAGTGTTATAAATTTTTAAATAAAATAACATGTTTTATATAAACCAATGGAATAGATATATATCTTAGAAAAAGACTTCAGTGTATAATAATAGTGATATCACAAAACAGCTGTAAAAGAAAGAATTGCTCAATATAAAATGTTAGGACAGATAATTGATTATTTGAAAAAGAGTCTGGCAAAACTTTTGATAATCATTTACTTAGAACTTTATTATGTTCCACAACATTTACGAACTAGAACCTTCAAAATATCAAAAGCATGAGAAGTTGACAACATAGACCACAATTAGCTTCTCGGTATTTCTTTAATGAGGGCAATCTTTAAACATTACAGAATATATTCTGCAGACACCAAATTAATCATCAAAGTTATTATTCACCTCACATCTTCCTAAGCTACAGGAATAATTGAATTTAACTGTGAAAATACCACCGTTTAAAAACTCATCACTACTAAATATAAAAAGAAAAATAAATTAAGTATATGGATGAGTCCAGCTGTGAATAGCATTCTCAAGACACCAAAAAGCTCTTTAGGAAAAAGATGTACATCGTAGCACTTTGATGGTTCTTTCCCTCATGTCTATTTTAATTATATGTTTTATTGTAGTTATTGGATACAGAGTTACATAAAAATGAATGCCTATAGACTGTGACAATGCAACTGTAAGGAATTTGATTTTGAGTACTCCTTGCTTATAATTTTCTTCATATTCTGTTTTTTGATGTAAAAGTTAACCTCAAATAATTATTCAGAAAGCTGGCATTAGGTAATAAGCACTTAAAAATTATTTCTGGAGTTTTTCCAGTTCTGAGGAAAAGCTGATTAGAGGTCTACGATTTTCTAGCCAAAATTTGGTCCTTTGTGAGAGGTATAGGTCCCAGGACACACTTCTGGTGATTGGCTAAGGTAAACTAATTCTTCAGAGATAATAATGCCAGGTAACTGGAGTATAGTGCTTATTGTAGGCTGGATTACCTAGTGTTGTGGGTTCTGTGCTTATGTTTACTCACCTCATCCTATAAAAAACCCCATAAAGAATGTTAATATATTATTTTCATATTATATAGGTAAGGAAATCGAGGTTCAGAGAAGTTGTGACTTGTCCAAAGTCACACAAACAGCGAATGGGAGAGAGAGTATTATGAATCCCACAGACTGGTTCCAGAGTCCATGTACAGTAAATCCTGGAAAGGAACTTGGAAACTGAGACTTTAAGTGAAATGCCATATTAACAAAACCAATATTACAACAGGCTAATTGATATAGAGAACGGTTAAGTTCCCGTGGCAACAAAAACATCACCAAATTTCTAAATAAAGACCAAAACAATTCAAATACTAAACATTGAAATAAATGTGAGCTACACATACATTTAAGAAAGATTATTAAAAACAAATAAGAGAACTATTTACCCACTTGTTCCAGTTCAGGATCATGGGTGGCTGGACCCCATCCTGGCATCTCAGGGCACAAAGAGGGAATCAGCCCTGGACAGGCCACCATCTCATTGCAGGGCATACACACACACATACCCACATTCACTCACACTGGGACCGTTGAAACATGCCAATTCACCTAATATGCACAACTTTAAATTGTGGGAGGAAGCCAGAGGATCCAGAGAAAACCCATGCAGACAGGAAGAGAACATGCAAACTCCACACAGACAGGGGCCCTGGCAGGAAACTATTCTGTTCTCATGAACGTTATAAAGAAATAATGTTGAATGAAACAACGTTATTTGAAGACCTGCTGAGCCTGGCCATCTTAATTTGCTACCTTTTGTCGAAATTCAAAGTTGGGAGGATTTGACTGAAAAGTATTGGTCTCTTCCTCCTTCCCTACTTTCCTCATTCTTTCCCTATAAGCTGCTTCCCTATGAGTGACCTTGCATTTTCCTACCTCTATTTAACGTTACATATATCCCCATATCACAAGGTAGAGAAGGTCATGGTAACTAGAAACACATGTAAGTATAGTTAGGTGAATAAACCAGGTTCATATAAAATAATGATTTATGAAGACTCTAAGGACATGTCTTGTTAATTTCTATTTTTAATACCTTGAATATTCATTGATGCTTAACTGTCTACATTTTTGGCTTGAATTTCAAATTATTAGTTAGTCCTTATACATAATCCCTGTCCACTTTTTAATAACTTTATAATTAGGCAAGATTTGCATACCATGAAATTCACCCATCATAAAGTTAGAATTCAATTACACTTAAAAATATATAAAGTTTCAGAGTTATGCAACCACCACCACAATCCAGTTTTAAACATTCCATCATTCAATAAAGTTCCCCTATGCCCAGTTAAACACTGTACTCACCTCCAGCCTTAAATAATCATTGATCTGCTTTCTGTATCTATAAAATTTCCCTGATGACATTTAATATAATAAGAATCATACCATATGTGGTCCTTTGCATCATGTTTATTTTATTTAGCATGATGTTTTTGAGGTCTGTCCATTTATAGTATGCATAAATGTTTCATTCATTTGTATTTATAAATAGTATTTCATTCTATGGATATACCATATTTTGTTCATCTGTTCATCAGTTGAAGGACATTAGGCTTGTGTCTATTTTGGAGCTATTGTGAATAATAAAGCTATAAAAATGTGTGCACATATTTTTGCATATATATAGGTTTTAATTTTTCTTGGGTGGATGCCTGGGTATGGAATTACTGGGTTGTATGTAAGCTTATGTATAACTTTTTAAGGAACTACCAAACTGTTTTCAAAAGTGACTGCACCACTTTTTCTTCCCATCAATAATATATGAGGGATCTCATTTCTCCATATTCTTGACAATCTGTGGTACTGTCTGTCTTTTTAATTATAGCCATCCTAGTGGGTATTTAGTGCTAGGTTACTGTGGTTATACTTTGCATTTTTCCAATATCTAGTGATGTCAAACATTTAAAGATGTCAAATATCTTTAAATATGCTTATTATCAATTAATTTATTTTCTTAATAAAATTTCTATCCAAATCATCTGTCCATTTTTGAATTAGGTTGTTTGCATTGAGTATTAAGGGTTCTTTACATATTCTAGATATATTTGCTTTATCATCTATATTATATGCAAATAAGATTTTTTACACCAGTTTTTGGTTGGTCTTTTCAATTAGTTAATGGTTTATTTTGAAGCACAAACATTTTTAATTTTGGTGAAGTCTAATTCATGATTTAAAAAAAAATTCTATGGACCATGTTTTTAGTGTTATATTTAAAAAAGTCTTTGGCCAAACCAACATTATGAATATTTAGTCCTATGCTATATAGTTTTAGGATTTATATTCAGGTCTATTATTCATGTTGAGTGAAATTTTGTGTATAGTCTGAGGTAAAGATCTAAGTTCAGCTTTTTGTTTATGGCTATGAATTATTCCAGCATTAGTTGTTAAAAAGTCAATCATACCCAAATAAAGCTGGGGCGGGGGTAAGACTATCTTTTCCCCATTTAATTGCCTCCACATCTTTATCCAAAATTCCATTAATGATAAATGAAGAATTTTTTTCTGGACTTTCAATTTTGTTGTATATCTATAATTTTACCAGTTCCATGTTGTATTAATGATTGTAGCTATAAAAGAAGTTTTGAAGTAGGGAAGCAAGAGTCTTCCAATTTTGTTCTTCTTTAGGGTTGTATTACATATTCGGTTCCTTGCATTTGCATTTGAATTTTAGGATCAGTTTGTCAATTACTACAAAGAAACCTGCTGTGATTTTGATTTTTTGTTGAATTTATAAATCAATTTGGGCAAAATTAACCTTTTGACAATGTTAAGTCTTCTAATTCATGAACCTTAAATGTTCATGTTAATTTTATTTCTAAGCATTTTATTTTTCTGATGCCTCTGTAAATGGATTTTTTTCTTAAGTTGACTTGAAGATTACAGAATATACAGAAATACAATTAATTATGTATATAGATGTCATATCTTCTGCTCTTGCTAAACATAACTATTAGTCATAATACTTTTGGGGGTTACTTGGGGTTTTCCATACACAGAATCACAGCATCTATGAATAAAGACTGTTTTACTACCTATTTTCTAATCTGGATGCCTTTAATTTATTTTTCCTGCCTTATGTGATTGACATGATTGCCAGTATTATGTAGAATAGTGGCAAAAGCAAATATAGTTTCTTGTTCTCAAGTGTAGGGGAAAAGCACTTAGTCTTTTACCATTAAGTATGATGCTGGCTGTGGGTATTCAATAAATCCCCTTTATCAGGTTTAAGAAGTATTCTTCTATTTTTAGCTGTTTGAGTGCTTTTATTATGAAAGGGTGGTTATATTTTGTTAAATGATTTTTCTATATCTATTGAGATGGTAATTTTTTTTGTTCTTTATTCTACTAATATAGTGTGTTACATTCATTGATTTTCAGATGTTAAATCAAAGTGCCTTCTTGTGATAAATTCTACTTGATTGTAGTATGCAAACTTTCTATTTTCTTTTTTGCCTACTATTGACTTTGGTTGCTAAAATTTTCTTAAGGATTTTTATATCTATGGAATAAGTTATGGAGTGCTTTCTTCTCCTCTGTTTCCTGAGTTTGTGAAAATTGATATTATTTCTTCTTTACTTGATAGAATTTACCAGTGAAGCCATCATGACCTAGACTTTTATTTTAGGAAAGATTTCAAATCACTAATTCAATTTTGTTCTTTTATATAATTTTTACCTCCTTAAGAATTTATATTTTTGAATCACTGTTATATTTTCCTTTAATTATTCAAGTATGCTATTTTATTTATTTATTTATTTTTCTACAGCATCCACAAGGCACTTTTTTTTCCTACATATTTGTTTTTTATTTCTGCATATTGTGGGGGTACAAATGTTTAGGTTGCGTATGTTGCCTTTGCCTCCCCTCCCCCCCCAGTCAGAGCTTCAAGCGTGTTAATCCCCCAGATGGTGCACATCGCACTCCTTATGTATGTATATACCCATCCCCTCCTTCCCCCTCCCATCTGCCCGACGCCCAGTAAATGTTATTCCTATATGTGTACTTAGGTGTTCATCAGTGAAACCAATTTGCTGGTGAGTACATGTGATGGTTATTTTCCATTCTTGGGATACTTCACTTAGTAGAATATGTTCCAGCTCTATCCAGGAAAATACAAGAGGTGCTATATCACCATTGTTTTTTATAGCTGAATAGTACTCCATGATATACATATACCACATTTTATTAATCCACTCATGTATTGATGGGCATTTGGGTTGTTTCCACATCTTTGCAATTGTGAATTGTGCCACTGTAAACATTCGAGTGCAGATGTCTTTTTTATAGAATGTGTTTTGTTCTTTTGGGTAGGTGCCCAGTATTGGGATTGCTGGATCAAATGGTAGATCTACTTGTATCTCTTTAAGGTATCTCCATATTGCTTTCCACAGAGGTTGCACTAGTTTGCAGTCCCACCAGCAGTGTATGAGCATTCCTATCTCTCCACATCCACGCTAAACTTTATTGTTTTTGGACTTTTTGATAAAGGCCAGTCTCACTGGAGATAAGTGGTAACTCACCGTGATTTTGATTTGCATTTCCCTGATGATTAGAGATGTTGAGCATTTTTTATATGTTTCTTGGCCATTATTCTGTTTTCTTTTGAAAAGTTTCTGTTCATGTCCATTGTGCACTTTTTGATAGAGTTGTTTGATTTTTTTCATGCTGATTTTCCTGAGTTCTAAATAGATTCTAGTTATCAGCCCTTTATCAGATGTGCAGCATGCAAAAATTTTCTCCCATTCTGTAGGTTGTCTGTTTGCTCTCGTGACAGTTTCTTTCGCTGTGCAGAAGCTTTTTAATTTGATCAGGTCCCATTTATTTATTTTTGTTGTTACTGTGATTGCCTTTGGGGTCTTCTTCATAAATTATTTCCATAGGCCAATGTCTATAAGGGTTTTTCCAACATTTTCTTCTAGAATTCTAATAGTTTCACACGTTAGGTTTAAGTCTGTTACCCACCGAGAGTTGACTTTTGTGAGAGGTCAAAGGTGTGGATCCTGCTTCAGTCTTCTGCATGTGGCTATCCAGTTTTCCCAGCACCATTTATTGAATAAGGATTCTTTTCCCCAGTGTATGTTTTTGTCAGCTTTGTCAAAGATTAGATTACCATATGTAGATGGTTTCATCTCTGGATTCTCAGTCCTGTTCCAGAGGTCAACATCTCATTTGACAAAGTCCAACACACCTTTGTGATAAAAACTCTCATCAAAATAGGCATAGACGGCTCATTCCTTAAAATTATCAAGTCCATCTATGACAAACCCACTGCCAATATCATATTGAATGGGGAAAAATTGAAACCATTCCCACTGAGAACCGGAACCAGACAAGGCTGCCCTCTATCTCCACTTCTATTCAACATAGTGCTCGAAATCCTCGCCACAGCAATTAGGCAAGAGAAGGATATTAAGGGTGTCCAAATGGGGATAGACGAGATCAAACTCTCGCTCTTTGCCGATGAAATGATATTATATCTAGAAAACCCCAAAGACTCATCTAAGAGACTCCTAGAACTGATAAATGAATTCAGCAAAGTCTCAGGATACAAAATCAATACACACAAATCTGAGGCATTCATATATGCCAACAACAGTCAAGCAGAAGATCAAATCAAAAACGCAATTCCTTTTACAATAGCCTCAAAGAAAATTAAATATCTAGGAATATATTTAACGAAAGATGTAAGAGACTTATACAGGGAGAACTACGAAACACTAAAAAAAGAAATTGTAGAAGATGTAAACAGATGGAAAAACCTACCTTGCTCGTGGATTGGTAGAATCAATATCATTAAAATGTCCATACTACCTAAAGTGATCTACAGAATTAATGCAATCCCTATCAAAATCCCATTATCATTCTTCACAGATCTGAAAAAAATAATTCTATGCTTTGTATGGAACCAGAAAAGACCTCGTATAGCCAAAGCAATCTTAAGTAAAAAGAACAAACTGGGAGATATCAGTTTACCAGACTTTAAGCTGTACTACCAGGTGATATCTCATTGTGGTTTTGATTTGCATTTCCCTGGTGATTAGAGATGTTCAGCACTTTTTGATATGTTTGCTGGCCATTATTCGGTCTTCTTTTGAAAAGTTTCTGTTCATGTCTTTTGCCCACTTTTTAATGGGGTTGTTTGATTTTTTCTTGTTAATTTTCTTAAGTTCTATACAGATTTTAGTTATCAGCCTTTTATCAGATGTGTAGCATGCGAATATTTTCTCCTATTTTGTAGATTGTCTATTTGCTGTGATGATAGTCTCCAATTATTCAAGTATGCTCTTGAAAAATGTTTTAATATGTTAATAATTGCTGCTTTTAAGTCTTTGCCTGCCAAATCCAACATCCTAGTATACTCAGAGTCACTTTTCTATTGACTTTTTTGTTCTGACTATGGGATACAATTTTCTGTTTCTTCGCATGTCTCTCATTTCTTTTTTGTTTAAAAGTAGACATTTAAATAATATATTACAGCACGTCTAGGTCCTATTTTTCCACTAAAGGTTCTTGTTGTTGCTGTTTGTTTAGTAACTTACCTGGGATAATTCTGTGAAATCTGTCTTCCATTATGCCTGATGTCTCAATCCAATTTTTAAATGAACTAATCTGTTTATTTACCTAATTATATTCTTCTGTATATTTTACCTGACTTCCTAGGATGTTTTTCTGTGTCTGAATAACTTAATTGTCAGGTAATGATTCTACAGAGGTTGTATTTGACATCCTTGAAACAGTAAGCTTTCATCTTCTGCCAATGAATCTATATATGGATAGGGGAGCACATTCGAAGTTCAAATCATTTCCAGGACTGCTTGGCCTTTTTAATTACACCTGGGCCTTTCTTGATCTCCTACATGCAGCCTCAGGTTTGGCTGGGATTATATGGTGGCATTCTCTGGCCTTTTCTTCATGTGTACTAGTCTTCAGCCAGGAAATGTTTGTCCTACATACTATAGTAACCTCAAGATAATAGAGCTGCTGGCCCTCCCCTGCTCGTCTGCCTCTGAAAATGTCATTCATACCCTCTCTGTGACAGAAAAGAAAATGCTGGTCCTCCTGACCTGCTCTGCCTTGGCATCCAAATCAGGAAAGAGGAGGCCAAACTTTCTTTTTGCCAATAATATGAACTTGTTTATAGAAAACCCTAAAGGCTCCACCAAAAGACTCCTATAATTGATAAATAAATTCAGCAAAGTTTCAGGTTACAAAAACAATATGCACGAATCAGTTGCATTTCTATAAACTAATAAGAATCAAGTTGAAAGTCAAATCAAGGACTCAATACTATTTATAATAGCTATAAAGAAATTAAAATACCTAGGAATATAGTTTAAAAGGATGTGAAAGATCTCTACAAGGAGAACTAAAATACATTGGTGAAAGAAATCATAGATGACACAAACAAATGGAAAATATCCCATTCTCATGGACTGGAACACTCAACATTGTTGATATATTCATATTGTCCAAAGCGATTTACAGATCCAATTCAAACCCCATCAAAATACCTGTCATTTTTCACAAATCTAGAAAAAAAATCCTAAATTTCATATGAACCAAGAAACAGCCCAAACAGCCAAAGCAATTCTAAGCAAAAAGAACAACCTGGAAGTATCACGTTACTTGACTTGAAATTATACTATAAGGCTATAGTAATGAAAACAACATGTTGCTAGTATAAAGGTAGAGATATAGACCAATGGAACAGTATAAAGAATCCAGAACTAAAACCATTTAGACAAGACTCACTGATTTTCAACAAAGCAGAAAAAAAATACACTTGGGAAAGGCTGCCCTATTGAATAAATGGTGCTGAGAAAATTGTATAGCCATATGCAGAAGAATGAAACAAGATACTTATCTCTTGTCATATAAAAAAGTAAACCAATAAACACTTAAATATGATACCTAAAATCACAAGAATTCTAGAAGAAAACATAGGAAAGCATCTTCTAGACATTGGCCTAGGCAGAGAATTTATGACTAAGATGCCAATGGTAAATATAGCAATAAGAAAAATAAATTAATGGGACATAATTAAAAATGTTTCAGCACAGTAAGACAAAATAATCAACAGAGTAAATAGACAACCAACTCAATGGGAAAAATGTTCACAAACTATACACCCAAAAAAGGAGTAATATTGAGAATCTACAAAGAACTCAAACAAATCAGCAAGAAGAAAAAAATAACTTCATTAAAAAGTGAACAAAAAACACGAACAAAGTTTTTCAAAAGAAGCTAAACAAATGGCCAACAAACATATGAAAAAATGCTCAACATCACTAATCATCAGGGAAATGCAAATTAAAACCACAATGAGATGCTAACTTACCCTGTCAGAATGGTCATTTTTAAAAAATCAGAAAACAGATGTTGGTGTGACTGTAGTGAAAAGGGAATGCTTATACGCTGTTGGTGGGACTGTAAATTAGTACAACATCTGTGGAAACCAGTATAGAGATTCCCCAGAGAACTAAAACTAGACCTACCTTTAAACCCAGCAATACCACTACTGGGTATCTACCCAAAGGAGAAGAAGTTTTTATATCAAAAAGACACCTGCAATCATATGTTCATCACGGCACAATTCACAATTGCGAAGACATGGGATCAACCTAAGTGCTAACCAGTTGATGAGTCGATAAAGAAAATGTGTTTTGATACAATGAGGGGAGGAGCCAAGATGGTGGATGAGAAAAGCCGCCAGTCAGAAGGTCTTTGCAAAAAAGACGAATTTTAGAAGAAAGAGAAAAAAAATAAGCTAGCAGAGAAACATAGATCGGGTGAGGGTCAGAAGGAAGGGGGCCTGAAACTACAGGAGACTCTACGGGAAGACGTTGCGGAGGAGAACTGGAAGGAAAAAGGTCCCGAGAGGCTTGGAGACCAGCGACAACAGTAGGTGGGGCGGTTAACTTCCCCCTCCCTTGCATCTCGGACTGCTGGTGGGCTCCTGAGCAGCTGGAGAGACCAGCCCACACCAACCCAGAGAGGGCTGCCGCCAGTGAGCAGTGGCCTCTTGCGGACATGGCACAGGGCTCCCAGCCCCCTTGGGGTACCTCCCTGGGCGCAGACCCGAGACTATTGGCAGATGCCATAGTGCTCCATTTTCTCCTTCCCCCTCCATACCCGTGGGTGCCCAGAGAGACAATTTAGCCGTCACACGGAGGCATCTCCAAGGAACGGGACCTTTCCTTTTGGGGCCCTACAGCAGACTGAGGGGTACTCACTGCGAGTTCCCTACCCGCCAGCCCTCCCAGGTGCTACTTGCCTGGGAACTCCAGGAGAGTGGGGCAAACCCCGAGGTGGAGTGAAATCCATCCAGCTTGGGCACCCAGTAGATGATTCAAGACCAGAACCTCTCCCCCTGGCAGGGTCAGGGATTGATCTCCAGGATCCAGGGAACAGGTCTGCAGACCGTACCCCGTACACCCAGGTCACATAGCACTGCCCTGGGGCACGGAAGAGAGATCTGTGAAAGAGCCTACTGAGGAGCGTGTGCCTTCAGGGGCAAATCAGCGTGCTGGAGCGGCAACCCTTGTCCCAAAAGACGGCTGTGCACCCAGCTGAGGCTATGATGCTGGGTAGGGAACCTCCCGGCCCATGTAACAGCCAGGGGAGATCCACCGGCCTGAGGTCCCACTTACTGGCAGAGGCCTGGGAGAGGCCACGGAGAGGGGGAGAGTGGAGGGGAGCGAGACCTGCTCCAGAGTGCGGGTCTTGGACAGCCCCAGCCCCCAAGCCCAGACTTTCAGCTGAGTGGACCCATTTCAGCCCCTCTCGGCAGCTCTGCACAGAAACAAAGCGTAGACCTTTGAGCATGCTAACAGCAGTTGTGGAGCATGACGGCAGGCTTACCCAACCCAGCCCCACCCAGACTCACTCCCCCCACTGAGGTGGAGAATAAAGACACACCTGGAAATCCCAGGACCCCACCCACCAACCAAGGCACAAGAGGGGCTCTCTAGAGGAATAAGAGCTAGCTACAGGACCCAAAAGCAGCACTGCAGCTCGCTCCTCCCTGCAAGTGCCACCTACTGACAGGGAGGTCATCCTGCACACCCTTTTACTGCATCTACTGATTAATGATAAAGGGTGTGGTCGAATCTCACCCACAAACACCACGTACTGGCTCAGAGACTAAACAGGGTGTGTCATTATCCAAACGAAAATCTAAAGGCAAGAAGTAACAACTGACCGAGATGGGAAGGAACAAGCGAAAGAACTATGGAAGTATGAAGACTCAAACGGAAAGCACACCGCCAAAGAGAAACAACAATTCCCCAGCAATGGACATTAACCAAACTCAGAACACTAAAATGACAGAAGAAGAATTACAAACATGGATTGTACGATAACTGAATGATATGCAAGAAAAAATGGATAACCAACACAAAGAAACCACAAAAAGAATCCAAGACTTGGAAGAAAAATTCACTAAAGAAATT
>NW_012155507.1:3012348-3033196 GCF_000956105.1 Propithecus coquereli | reverse complement strand
AGCACCTCTTGTATACTCCTGGATAGAGCTGGAACGCATTCTACTAAGTGAGGTATCCCAAAAATGGAAAGACAAGCACCACATGTACTCACCATCAAACTGGTATTAACTGATCAACACATAAATGCACATATAAGAATAACATCTATTGGACGTTGGGCAGGGGAGAGGGGGGAGGGGGGAGTAGCGGACGGTTATTTTCATACACAAAGAGTGCAATGTGCACCACCCGAAGGATAGACATATTTGAAACTCGGACTTGGGGGAGAGGGGCGGCAAGGGCAACATACGTAACCTAAACATCTGTACCCCCATAATATCCTGAAATAAAAAAAAAAAAAGAAATCCTTCCCTGCCAAACCAGTTTCCTGTATTTTTAACATCTTGATTAGTGTGGTACATCTGTTACAATTGATGAGCATATATTCATGCCTTATCATTAAGGAATTCCATAGTTTACATTAAGATTCACTCCTTGTGTTGGACATTCTATGGGTGTTGAAAATGTATAATGATATGCATTCACCATTACAGTATCATGGAGCATAGTTTCACATCCTTAAAAGTACCCTAGGATCCACCTATTCATTCTTCTCTCCCTCCTCCTGAACTCCTGGCAATTGCTGATTTTTTTTTCTATATACATAGTTTTTCCTTTTCCAGAATTTCATACAGTTGTAATCATATAGTATGTAGTCTTTTCAGATTGGCTACTCTTACAAAACAACATGCATGTAAAGTTCTAATATGTCATTTCATGACCTGACAACTCATTTTTTTGTATTGCTAAATATTTTATTGCATGGATGTAACATGGTTTATTCACTCATGTATTGAAGAGCATCATAATGCTTCCAAGTTTTGGCAATTATGAATAAAGTTGCTATAAACATTCAGGATCAGGTTTTTGTTGGGATATAACTTTTCAATTCATTCCAGTAAACACCAAGGAGCAAGATTGCTGGATCCTATGGTAAGAGAATGGTTAGCCTTGTAAGAAACTGCCAAACTATCTTCCAGAGTGACTAAGATGTATGGTAGTATCTCATTGTTTTAATTTGCAACTCCCTAATGACACAGGACGGTGAGCATCTTTTCGTATGCTCATTTGAAATCTTTTGTGAGTTTTAGTAGGTTGAACCTTTCAAGAAATTCGTCCATTTCATTTGGGATATCAAATTTAAAAATATAGAGATGTTCATGATATTCCTTTATTATCCTATTAATGACCATGTGTTTACTAGCAATGACTCATCTTTCATTCTTTCATTTAGGTTATTCCATTATTGGTAAGTTGCGTCTTGCCCTCTCTCTCTCTCTCTCTCCCTGCTTTTTTGGCTTAGATAACCTGGCTAGAGCTATATCAATTTAATTGATCTTTTCCAAGAGCCATCTTTTGGGTTTGATTTTCTCTATTGATTTCCTGCTTTCAATTTCATTGATTTCTGCTCTAATTTTCATTATTCCTTTTCTGTGCTTACTTTGATTTAATTTGCTCTTCTTTTTCCAGTTACCCAAAGTGGAAGTTTAAATAATTCATTTTAGATCTTTCTTCTTTTCTAGTACATGTGTTCAATGCTCTAAATTTTTAAAAACTGCTTTTGCTGCCTCCCACAAATTTTTATAAGTTGCATTTTCAATTCCATTTAGTTCAAAATCTCTTTTAATTTTACTTGATACATTTCATTTAATCCTTCTGTTATTAAAAGGTGTGTTGTTTAATCTCCAAATATTTTAGGGTTTTCAAGCTATCTTTCTGTTATTACTAGTTTAATTTCATTATGATCTGAGAGCATATACTGTGCAATTTCTGTTCTTTTAAATTTGTTAAAGTGTGTTTTATTGCCAAGAATGTGGTTTCTCTTTATGAATATTCCATGTGATTTTGAGAAGAATGTGTATATTTTTGATAAAATATTCTATAGATGTCAATTAAGTTGAGGGGATTTACAGTGCTGTTCAATTTAATGTTTTTACTGGTTTTCTGTCTGCTGGATCTGTCAATTACTGATAGAGGGATGTTGAAGTCTTGAGCAGTAATAGTGAATTCATCAATTTCTCCTTGTTCCATCAGTTTTTGCCTGATGTATTTCAACACTCTGTTGTTAGGCGCATACACATTAGCGATATTTATGTTTTCTTAGAGAATTGACCCCTCTATTGTTATATAATTCTTCTCTTGATCCCTGGTAATTTTCCTTGCTCTGAAATCTGCTTTGTTTGATATTAACATAGCTACTACAACTTTTTTGGATTAGTGCTAGGATGGAATACCTTTCTCTATTTCTTTGCTTTTAATTTATCTGCTTATATTTAAAGTGGATTTCTTATAGACAACATATAGTTTAGTCTTCTTTTTATTATATACTTTGACAGTCTCTGTTATGTTTAGACCATGATTAAAGTGATTATGGATGCAGTTAGATTAATATCTATCATATTTGTTACTATTTTCTATTCATTTGCCTTATGCTTTTTTTCTTTTTTGGGGTTCTACCCTTTTCCTTTTTCTTCCTTCTCTGGTTTTAATTGGGCACTTTTGATGATTGCATATTTTGTCCTCTCTTAGCATATCAATTATACTATTTTTTTTCTTTTTTAGTGGTGGCCCTTGAGTTTGTAATATACATTTACAACTAATCCAAATCCTCTTTGAGATGGTACTATACCATTTCATGGATATTGCTAGTACTTTATGACAGATTATTTCTGAATCATGCTTCCTGTCATTTATAATACTACTCACTTTTATTTCACTTATCTATAATCTAAAATAATGAAATACATTGTTATTGTTATTATTTTGAATAGGTTGTCATATGTTAGATCAATTAATAATAAAAATAGAATATTTTAATTTGCCTTCATTTATTATATCTCTAATGATCCTTCTTTATTTACATCGGAGTTTCTGACTTGTATCATTTTCCTTCTTTCTGAAGAGTTTCTTTTAACATTTCTTGCAAGGCAGTTCTACTGGTGACAAATTCCATCAATTTTTGTTTGAGAAAGTATTTCTCTTTCACTTTTGAAGAATAATTTCACTGGACACAGAATTCTAGATTGATTTTTTTTTCCTTTCAACACGTTATATATTTCACTCTATTTTTTCATGCTTGTGGGTTTTAGAAGGGAAGTATGGTGTGATGTGTACACTTGACCCTCTACAGGTAAGTTGTACTGGTTAATTTTACGCATCAATTTGGCTGGCCTATGGTGCTCAGATATTTAGTCAAACATACTCTGGATGTTTCTGTGACAGTGCCTTTGCATGAGATTTACATTTAAGTTGGTGGAGTTTGAGTAAAGCAAATTGCCTTCCATAATGTGTACTGTCTCATCCAATCACATGAAAGCCTAAATAGAACAAAAGACTGACGTCCTCTGGACAAGGGGAAATTCTGCCAGTAAAAGACCTTTGGACTTCAACTGCAACATTTGCTCTTCCTGGCTTACAGCCTGACTGCCTTTTGATTGAACTACAGCTTTTTCCTGAGTTTTTAGTGTAATGACCTCCCAGATAAAATGATCTACAGATTCAATGCAATCCCTATTAAAATACCAACATCATTTTTCACGGATACAGAAAAAATAATTTTACACTTCGTATGGAACCAGAGAAGACCCCATATAGCAAAAGCAATTCTAGGTAATAAAAACAAAATGGGAGGTATCAATCTACCGGACTTCAAACTATACTACAAGGCTATTGTAAGGAAAACAGCTTGGTACTGGCACAAGAACAGGGACATTGACCAGTGGAACAGAACTGAGAACCCAGATATAAAACCATCCTCATATAGCCATCTAATCTTTAACAAAGCAGATAAAAATATATGCTGGGGAAAATAATCCTTGTTCAATAAATGGTGCTGGGAAAACTGGACAGCCACATGTAGAAGACTGAAACAAGATCCACACCTTTCACCTCTCACAAAAATCAACTCACGCTGGGTAACACATTTAAAACTAAGTTGTGAAAGGATTAGAATTCTAGAAGAAAATGTTGGAAAAACCCTTATAGACATTGGCCTAGGCAAAGAATTTATACAGAAGAACCCAAAGACAATCACAGCAACAATAAAATAAATAAATGGGACCTGATCAAATTAAAAAGCTTCTGCACAGCCAAAGAAACTGTCACAAGAGCAAACAGACAACCTACAGAATGGGAGAAAATTTTCGCATGCTACACGTCCGATAAGGACTGATTACCAGAATCTATTTAGAACTCAGGAAAATCAGCAAAAAAAATCAAACGACCCTATCAAAAAGTGGGCAAAGGACATGAACAGAACCTTTTCAAAAGAAAACAGAATAACATCCAAAAAACATGAAAAAATGCTCAACATCTCTAATCATCAGGGAAATGCAAATCAAAACCACAATGAGATATTACCTATCTCCAGTGAGAATGGCCTTTATCAAAAAGTCCCAAAACAATAAATGTTGGCATGGATGCAGAGAGACAGGAACACTCATACACTGCTGGTGGGACTGCAAACTAGTGCAACCTCTGTGGAAAGCAATATGGAGATACCTTAAAGAGATACAAGTAGAAGTACCATTCGATCCAGCAATCCCATTACTGGGCATCTACCCCAAAGAACAAAAGTCACTCTATAAAAAAGACACCAGCAGCACAATTCACAATTGCAAAGATGTGGAAACAACCCAAGTGTCCATCAATACATGAGTGGATTAATAAAATGTGTTATATGTATACCATGCAGTACTATTCAGCTACAAGAAACAATGGTGATATAGCACCTCTTGTATTCTCCTGGGTAGAGCTGGAACAGATTCTACTAAGTGAAATATCTTAAGAATAGAAAAATAAGCACCACGTGTACTCACCAGCAAATTGGTTTCACCGATCAACACCTAAGTGCACATATAAGAATAACATTTATTGGGTGTCGTTCAGGTGGGAGGGGGAGGAGGGGTTGGGTATATACATACATAATGAATGCAATGCACACCATCTGGGGAATGGACACACTTGAAGCTCTGATTTGGGGGGAAGGGGGAGTAAAGGGCAATATAGGTAACCTAAACATCTGTACCCCCATAATATGCTGAAATAAAAAAAAAAGATTTTGGATTCACCAAGACCCTTAATCCTGTGAGCCAATTCCTTAAAACAAATCTCTTTATATACACATATCTTATTGGTTCTCTTTCTCTTGTAAACCCCAGCTAATACATACGGCGTTTCCCTCATCTCCATCCCCAAATCCAGCTTATTTTAAGATTTTTTTCTTTGTCTTTGATTTCTGAAGATTGAGTATGATATGCTTAGGTATAGATTTTTTGGTATTTATCGTGCTTGGTGTTCCCTAAACTTCCTGGATCTGTGGTTTGCAGTCTATTAATTTTGAGAAATTCTAATTCATTATTGCTCCAAAGATTTTTTTTGTCTCTTTCTCTTCCTAATACTAATATTACACATATATTCCTTTTGTAATTGTCTCTTAGTTCTTGGATATTATGTTTTGGGTTTTTATTTTTTCATTCATTTTTCTCTTTGTTTTTTAGTTTTGGATGTTTCTATTGACATTTCTTCAAGTTCGCCAATTCTTTTCTTGGCCTTGTCCAGTCTACTCATGAGCCTATTAAAGACATTCTTCATCGCTTATAATGTTTTTGTTTCTTGAATTTCCTTTGGATTCTTTGTTAGAGTGTGCATCTCTGTGTTTACATAATCCATTTGTTCTTGCATGCTGTCCATTTTTTCTGTTAGAGCCCAAGTATATTAATCTTCATTAGTTTAACTTCCTGGTTTGATAATTTCAACATCACTACCATACTTGAGTCTGGTACTGGTGCTTACTTTGTCCCTTGAAACTGTGTTTTTTTTTTTTATCTTTTAGTATGCGTTGTAATTTTTTTTGTTTGTTTAAATATTTGTATTGTATCTGGTTAAAAGGGATTGAGGTAGATCGGCCTTTGTGTTTATCTGGCTAGCTGTATTTACTGTTTGATGCAGCTGTAGGAGTCAGAGGCTAAAATTTCTTCTGATGCTTTTGTTTTTGTCTCCCTTGCTGCCTTTCAGTTTCTTTAGAGAATCCTTCTTAAATAAGGTCTGAGACATGCAATTCTTTTGGTTGTATTCTCCTATTATTAATAGGAATCTTATTGATATGCTGGTAAAGTTTGGAGGTGTCAACAGAAAAAAAAGACTGAACTCTGTAAAATAATTTTAAAGAGATTTACTCTGAGCCAAATTTGAGGACCATGACCCAGAGCCACTCCCAAGAAGCCTTGAGCAAGTGGACTGGCTGTGGCTGGGTTACAGTTTGGTGTTATACATTTCAGGGAGACAGGGGTTACAGGTAAAGTCATAAATCAATACGTGGGAGGCATACATTGGTTTGGCCCTAAAAGGTGGGCCATCTCGAAGCGGGGGCTTACAGGTTGTAGGTGGGTTTAAAGATTCTTTGACTTTTAATTGGTTAAAGACATGAAGTTTTGTCTAAAGGCTTGGAATATTTTAACATAAGGAGCTGTTTATCGAACAAGCCACCAGACATAGATTTGTTGTGTAAATTGAGGACCTGCAGGTTTGTCTTCAATACCCTTAGGCCTGTTAATGGGTTACAAAGGATGTCCCCAAGAAGGGGAGAGGCATGATGAGGCATGTCTGACCTCCTTCCTCCTGGCAGGCAATTTACTTTTGGGATACCCCTTTGGCCACAAGGGGGTCCTTTCAGTCAGCTGGTGGCGAGGGGTGAGCCTTAACATTTTATTTTAGTTCACAGGGGAAAAGAAGCATTCTATAGTCTTATGATTAGATCTCAGGCATTTAGTGAGTCTGTGCCTTGTGTCCTTGTGCCTGTGTGCCCTGTGCCCTTTAGGAGTGCATCTCACTTTCCCCCACCCCCAGAGTTGGATATTTCCTTTCCTCCAGGTCAGTTAGGTTCAGGAAACTCCCAATGGGTCAGGCTTTGGTCAAATAGTTTCTCTTGAAAGCATGCTTTGATAAGAACTGAATGCCGTGGATGCATTTCAAAATGGCTATTTTTCCCTCCCCCTGCTGGAAGCATGAGGGATTTCTAATCCAAACTTCCCTGTGAAAAGCTGGTAGGACCCCTAGAGGTAAAACTCACAAAACTGTGGGGGCCTTCCCTAAGACCGAGCCCTCCTGGATGTTTTACCTCTCAAATTTACCCATACTTAGCCTCAAGCAAGTCATAAGTGACAATTTAGTTGTCCCTACCTTGTTTCTGGTTTATGTATAGATTTCTGCTCCTGAACTTCTGTCCAATAAATTGTGTTTCACTGTATTTGCCTTTGCTTCTCCAGATTTTGAGGTAGTAGTTTACCCTGTGACCTCAATTCTCCGATGGATCTAAAAAGAGTACTTGGTTTTCAGTTTATTCAGTTTTTTCCTTGTTGTGAGTTGCTGGATGAGAAACAAGATGTCCATTTATATATTTTTGATTTTCATAACATAAGGATAAAATGTTTATAATATACAAAAATCAAAATTATTTACTTATTTTTGTGGTGGTGTTTCTTTTTTTGAATCTTACTATGATACTATTCACAGAGATCTACCAGTCAGCATCTCCAGGGTCTCTAAGTACTAGAGAGGGAGTATGTGCCTTGACATGTGATGGAATTTTCTAACAGGAGATATGGTTTTGCTCCTTCATCATGACTACCGCATCTCATGTCGTAACGTAGAAGATTTATATACCTCACCTATGATGACCGGCTTATTTGAAATAATCATAGTTCCTACTTTTCTCCACTTACACTGTATGTGTTTTTCTTGGCATGTTATCTCTACTTTAATTAAAATGATTTCTCCCTTTCTTTTACATAGCAGTAACTGTGCTGTGTTATTGCTTACCCTAGCACTAGTTTGTAATTTAGCATCTATAAAAACCTACTCTTTATCAGTTTCTGTAATTTCTATATAGAGTGACTTCTGTCTCTCCTACTACTCTTAAAACTAAATGTCTTTCTTATATGTATATGCAAGTATCTTACTCCTTCATTAGACCATCTATATTGTCACGCTTGAGTATTTACATATTAAAATGCATATTATAGTTTCTAAAATTATTTTTGTTTCCCTTTCATATTATATTGGGGCATTACATTTAAAAATTATTTGTTAAAGTAATTCACAAATTATTTGTTAAAGTATTTCATTTCAGGATAGTGAAAGGGTTGTTATAAAATATTAGTTATAAGATTTGTTGTCTCTGATAGAATTGAGAATCACTGACATGGTGAATTCAATGGCATATTTCTTTTTCTAGTTTAATTATCTTAACTTCCTTGTGATGCAAGTAACGCTGTTGGAAGTCTAAATCAATTGTTTACATAAAAGCTGGTGCTATTAAATAAGAAAAATGTTGTTTTTAATATTCAATTTTTGTTGTTTTTCTTTTGTGATGGCTAACAAATTGTTTTAACCAAATTCTATTATTTATCTGGATGAATGATAGAGACCATTGATTACCTACCCTACAGCCATTCCCCTATTTCTTCCTTCCTAACAATAACCAAAATTTGAGTTTTAATGACTATTGGCTTCAGCTAGGTTAACTCTTTCCCTCCCACCAAGATCCATGGGGGATGATAAAAATTTTAATGTAAAATTTTATTGAAGTATAATAGATATGCAGTGGAGTGCACAATTATAAATATACAGTCCTTTGAATTTCCACAAAGTTAACATATTTTTATAACTACCATTTCAACCAAGAGATAAATTATTCCAGAACCTAAGATGCTCTTTCTTGACCTCTTCCAGCCAGTCCATATGTTTAGTGGGAGTGTGAATCCTGATTTGTCTAAATTAGTTCATTACCTTTGCCCATTAATAATTTAGAAATAATATTGTGTCACAGTGATGGCCAATGAGATGTGGGTGCACTCTGCTAGGAGATTTTGGGCACATTTTCCTCACTCTTAAAAGCAGGAAACAAGAAAAGTTGTGTCTTCCTTCTTTCTCCTTTCTGACTTTTGGATGCAGTCCTAATGTGTGAGGATATGATGGACGCTTAGTGCTGTTGAAAATATTTTGTAGCTATAAAGGAGCAAAACCTAAGGACAACTGTCAACAGTGTGAGGATGGCAGAATATGAATATGTAATAACCTAGGTGCATGATATCTTTATTTTTCTGGAACTGTTCTATTTCAGATCTTCTTGTTATATTTTACAATACTTTTTATTGCTTATGACACTTTTAGTTGGGTTTCTTGTTATATGCATCCAAGGATATTTTAATGTCTTATAAATCTTTTGAAAAATACTCATTTTTCATTAATTACCTCCCATTAAAATCTGGGTTGTATCCCCACCATCCCATTGAAATTGTTCTCAATAATATCACTAATGATTTTTTATTTGCTAAATTTCATGGACTCTTTTTAATTCTTAAGCTTCTTGACCTGTGACATTTTATACTATTGAATACTTCTTCCCTATGCCTTTATGTTTCCTTGACTTCCACTCCTCTTCTCTTCCAAATGCCTTGGACTACTTTTTAAAATCCTTCCACTATTTCTTTCACCTCCATCCTCCTCTTTAAATAAAGAAATTGGAGGTTACCTTAACCCATTTATCGCTTTTAACAACTCTTGCTATGTAATTTCACTTGCTTATATGGATTTAACTGTCACTTTTAAGGTGATGAAATCTAAGTATTTACCTTTGAACCTAATTTTTCCAATAATCTCAAAATCCTAAAATTAATGCTCTATATACTATATCCAATTGAATATTCAAATGCATTCTAAACTCGATACATCTGAAATGGAACTGATTGTTTTCTTTTTAAGTCTACTCTTTCTTATGTATTTCATACCTCAGACACTGTCCCTACCAGTCACCCCTATCTTTCAAGAGAAAGAATCTGCTTCATCCTTAGTACCCATCTATCCTTTGCTCCTCAGTACATCAAATCAATACAACTTTTTTTGGTTTCCCTCTAAATATTTCTCAAATCTTTCCTTTCCTTACCATTCTCAATATAATACCATTAATTCACAACTTAACCATCTCTTTTACACTGTAAAAATCCTCTTAACTAGTCTCCTTCTCACTCATCTCTATTCCTTGCAATTTATCCTTTACACTACTGCTAGAGTATTCTTCATATATTGGAAATCCAACAAAATCATTTCCTCTTTCTAAAAGTTTTATTGGGCTTATGGGTTCACAGTCCCCAAACTTCCTGTTAAATAAGTTGTAAAAATGCAGTAAGTGATGCAAAATGTCAACTCTGGAATAGTGGTCAAAGTTCTGTCAATAGGAATACAATTCGAATAGTTTCTATTAAAGTCAAAATGAGACCCTGAATCAGAGAATAATGGACATTTAACCAACCCTAAGAAGGGAAATCATCTTCTACTTCTCAGGAGCTTCTTTCTAGGGAGGGGAGAGATAATTGTATCCAACAGCAACCAACTTCCATTTTCATTTGTCCTGAATTCTAATTCAGATATACAATGAGATTTTAGTAAAGGAGATTAGCAGTGGTGCTTTGTAACTTAGAATGTTAAATATTTAATAAACACAGGAGAAGGCTAAGCATTGAAGAGCTATGGGAGTAGCGTACCCTGAGTATTATAGTTGTTAAATTGTTTATAACAAATTGATGCCTATAGCCTGATTCAGAGTAACCAAGTTATGTCTGGGCACTATTTTTGAACTTACAATGTTTTTCCTAGTATTTCATCCATTTTTCTTTCACTACCACCTCTACCGCATTCAAGTTTATATTTATGAGTTTTACTGCTTCAGAAAATAAGTGAAAATTAATTTATTCAATAAACAAATTTGTATGCATCAGGTACTGTTCTAGATGCAAGAAATATAGCCACCAAAAAGAAACAAAATCAGAGGAGAAGGACACTAAATAAATTAATAGGTAATTAATAAAAATTAAGGCAATAAGTGCTATGGAAAAATAATAAAATGAGGTACAGAGACAAAGAGTGATGGGGTATAACTCTAAATAGAAATGATGAGAGAAGATCGCTCTTAGGAAGTGACATTTAAATGGATGTATAAATGAAATGAGAGAGTGAATATGCAATTATCTGGGGAATGAGCTTTCTAGGAAAAGGAATAGTAAGTTTACTATGACTACTTGATTACTATGATCTTAACGCAGTGGTCCCCAACCTTGTGGCACCAGGCACCGGTTTCAGGGAAGACAATTTCTCCACGGATGAGGGAGGGTCGGGGAGATGGGGCTAAGGCAGTGACATGCTGCCCTGTTTTCCTAACAGGCCTGGACCAGTACCCGCCCCAACTCCAGTTGGGGACCGTAGTCTTAACACATTTGGTTTAAAAGTTCGCCTAATGGGCACTCAAGGGTGTTTCTGTTCTAATTCAACATCAGCCAGCATCCCACTTAATGACCTTTGAAGAATCTTAACAGACACAGCTTGACACCCCACTTCATGAGTTGGGACAATGAAATGGATTATTCCACATCTCAGATTAAGAACATCAGACAATTTTAGGAGATTTAGGAGATTCCTCCTCAGTAAATTTGGTTCCGGTTTGTACTTCTGGTTGCTAAAATTTTGTAAAGCATATGAGAAGAAATGAAATTGGGTTAGTTTGAGGTGGAAATGGAGCTGCCGATGAGGAAGAAATAATTTTTTAAATGTTGGACAAAATAAATCATCAGGAAAATAGTGAAGAAAGCTTTACAGTATTATTTCTGAAGGCAGAAGAAAAAATACATATGAAAATAATTAGCATATAAGTAACATTAATAAATATTATAGGAAACAAAATCACATTCTGAAAAAAATTATGTCATTTATGGCATTAATTATTAAGTATTAATGTATTCAGATATGTTAAAAATGATTGATGAATATATCATGAATATAAATGAACAAAATACATACTTTCCAGATGACAAAGAAATAGAAGATAAAGTAAACATTTTCTATTAGAAAAGAAAATAGATATGAGAGAAAGCTTAAAACAAGAAGATAAAATAAGACCAATCTTATCAGTTCCAAAAATAAATTTAAAGTTAATTGCCCTATTAAAAGAAAAAGGCTCTATGATTGGATTTAGAGATAAATTCATTGATATCATGTTTACAAGATAAATTTCTAATGTAAATGGTACATGAAAGTTAAAATTAGATATTAGTCACAAATATATCAGACAGATATGACCATAGGAAAGGAGATTCAGACGATTATCATTAAAAATATTGAATTCAAAGTAAAAAGATGAATCTGGACAATGAATATTTTTTAAACTTTTGGACAAAGAATACAATCCACAATGCAGCTAACAGTCATAATAACCATAAATTTTCATTCTCTAAATAACATACCATCAAAATATAAAAATAAAGTGTTCTTTGACATATAGCTCAGCTGAGACTGCTTCAAAGAAATAGTGAAATACGAGAGCAGCATTCAACTCTCGAGGCATATCCTAATGCTTCAGGGAAAGATGTAGTAAAAAGGATGCTTTCTTTCATTCTGTTTCACAAGTTACACAAAACCTAGAAAATTCTAAAACGAAGGAAAAACAAAGTTTTGAGGAACAAATGGCAGAGGACGTATTCATCACTTCTTAGCCCATGAGGATACAGGTTTGGAAGCATCAATAGGAACTTCTATTTAGAAAAGTCCTGCGGGAGATTGCCCAGCTGAGAGAGATATCTGGAAGTTGGGAAAGACTCACCTAGGAGATAGAATACATAAACCTAAGCAATTTCCTAATAGAAGGTAGAGGCAGCAGCTAGTGTGGCACAGGGATAAAAACGTCCTGGCAGGCTTCTGGAGATGGAAAAATACAGGGAAAAGAAGAGAAGATCTTTTACGGAGAAAGCAAGGCAAGAAACTTTTGAATATTTTTAATATCCCTTATTTTACAATACACTGATGTCTGTTAGGATTACATTTCACTGTTAGTAATAAAAACCCAGAAAATAATGGTTTAAAAAATAAGAAACATTTTTCTCACATGAGAAATCCTGTATTGGGTAGTGCAAAGTTAATAAGGTGGCTCCACAATGCCAGGAGGAACACAGGCGCCTTTGCCTCTTCTCCTCTGACTTCCGTGGCATATACCCTTATCTTTATGGTCATTGCAATGCTCACAAGATGGCTGCTCCACTTACAGCCTCATGTCAAGGTAAGGAAAATAAAAAAAGAAAAAGAAAAAATCAACAAGGTAAGAAAAAAAAGGAGAAATCAACAAGGAAGACGAATGACACATACCAAGATGCAAAACCCTTCTAGAAATCCTAGTAGACTTCCCCTTATTTATGTCTCATTGCCCAGACTGTGTCTTACGGCTACTCCTAGGTAAAAAGGAGACTAGCAAATGTAGTAAATGCTGTATTTTAGCTGGGTATCTTGCTTCCATGACCAAAATTGAGGTTCTATAAATTAGCAACAGTGGAAATGGATATTGGTAGTCAACTAACAGTATCTGTCATAGATGGTGATGAAAATTGACAGTTCTTCATGTATTTATTTGTAGAGTTTTATTATGTCTTTAACTGGTCAAATAAGAGCTTGGAAGCACATGTTAGTCTATGACACTATTTTTTTTTTTAATTTTACTGGTTCTTGAAACCTCTAAGTCTTAGAATCGCGGAGTTAATTAACTTTCTCAAGGTCATTTCCTCTATAAATAACAGAATCAAGATTTCTAACCCATATCTTTCTAACTCCAAAGCCCATGATCTTTGCAAGAAATCAACTGCCTCTTATAGATTACTGAAAGTTAACCCAGGTTGCATACTTATCTGCCAATATATGCCCCAAGTTTATTTGTTTGCTTGTTTGTTTTTCTCCTGCAACTGCTCAAATGGAATAATATAGCACATCACAAACTCCACATTCTGGAAAGCAAATTAACAGAAAGCCTCAATAAGATAAACAGTCTTTCCTCTAGCTGTTCAAATAAAATGACATCTGATAATAAGTTACTATTTTGACCTTTATTATATGTGTACATACAGATCTGTGCAATGTGTTTGAACAATAAAAAGGTTTCCTTTGGCGATTTTAGCATAGGCAGACATAGAATTGCTCTTCATGTTAGACAGAAAGATAGGTTTAATTCTTTGATTCTCTTTAAAGGCAGATTTACTCTTTCACTTTCGGAACTAGCTAACAAATGGAATTTTAGCTCAGAGAATCATTTCAGTTTCTTTCCTGGTCACCAACCTGCTGTGCTAGCTGCTGGTACCTTTTCAATCTCTGTGTAAGCCAATTTGTCCCATTTGTAAAACAGGGAGAATTAGATTTAGCAAACAAAGAGAACAGTGAAGCATGGCATGGAAATTTCAGACTTTTCAAATTAAAAAACCAAAATAGTTATAAATGACATACATCTTTTCAAGACAAATGACTTTGGATTAAATATTTCTTAAGCATAATATGCTACTTTAGGATATAAGCAGTCATACCTATATACATACACACACACACACACACACACACACACACACACACACATATATATATATATATATAACATATACAATCAGATATGCCACAGAAAATGTGGCAGCTAAATTAATTTTTATTGGAAGTTATCATTTAATTCATAGAAGAAAGAGAAGAGACAGAGATTTTATTGTCTAAATCACTGCTTTCAACCATGTTTCACCCACTGCAGTCAATAAAGGGTTAAATAAACTGCCTGGAATTAAGAAGTTGGCCAGGCAAATTCACATAGTATCAAATCTTTAGGTAATTTTCAGAATCCTTAACCACAACCATTTATGTTCTAAGACAAACAAATAAGCAAAAATATAACAAAGGCATGCTACTTGGAGAGTTATGAGGCAAATGAATCCACTAGTCTAACTCCAAAGGCAACAGGGAAAAGTTGAGGATTTATGGTCAAGAGGGGTGGGTGTCCATGGATGGGAAATTATTAAATGTACTAAGAGAGTAGGGTAATTCTTTGCTAAACAGATCTAGCAGGATTCCTGCTAAAGGCAGGCCAAGGTGATCAGATATCACCTACGGGTGGTGCAGGATGAAGAACCCAATCAGATATCAAGGTCCATCAGATATTGAGGATGAGGGATTCTGAGTAAACCAATTTAGCAGTATTCTTGCTAAAACTGGGATATGCAAAGATAAACATGGAAGTCGAGGTCTAGCTGAAAAGAGAATTCAGAGGAACTTGACTAGAATTTGGCCAAGTAGAGACTCTTTGTCAGTGGGAAGATTCTATTTTCTTAACTCCCTTGAAGTTAGGAAGAGCCACTTGTCTGTCACTGGCTAATGAAATTTGAGTGGAACTGACATACCGGCCTGGAAATATTTAATTGCTGGTTATTATCTCTCCAGCACTTCTTTCCCTACCAAGGCAGTTGAGGAAGAAGTTGTATGTAGATATAGTAGCCAAAAAGACTGAAGCAGTCAGGATTGCTAAGTATGAAGGATATCTGCCTTGAAAAATCACACATATCTGCAACAGACTTTGATTAAGCAAGAAATCAATAATTGTCAGGATAAGCTGTGTTTAGCAGCATTTTAAACTGGCTCCTAATAATCCTACTCCCTGGCATGTGTTCTCTGTCTAAGCCTATCCTCTGGAGTGTGAGAGGACCTGTGACTATGATGAGAAGTCACTCCTTTGATTAGTTACATTATGTGGCAAAGGTGAGGGGATAGTCACATGTATTACATTAGATAGAATCCTCTGTAGCAGACTGGAGTGAGATCCTTCTGCTGGCATTGAAGAAGAAAGCTGCTATGTTGTGAGAGGGTCACATGCTAGGACCTGAGAGCAAGTTCAGAGTGAAAGACTGGCAGCAAGCAAGAAAACTGAAACGTCAGTCCACAACTGCTAGGAACTGAATTCTTCCAACAATTTGAATGAGCTTGGAAAAGGCCCCCAACCCTAAGATGAGATCGCAGACCCCGTTGACACCTTGATTTCAACTTGATGAGACCCTGAGCAAACAAACCAGCTACACCGTACAAGGACTTCTGATTCATAGAAACTATGAGATAAATGGGAATTGTTTAAGTAGCCAAGTTTATTTGTAATGTAGCAATAGAAAGCTAATATATAAGCCATTTAGATTCTGGTATTGCTGTTTCTTTTGCATAACCTAGCATGTCTTGACTGATATAACATTCTAACATTCTTGACTCTCTTAAAAAGAGGTGAAAGATGATCCTTTCTTATTGGCTAGCCCTCCATTTGTAAATAAAGTTAGACCGTTAAACTTTAAAGACTAATGTGTATTTCCATTCTAATTATTTGCTTTGAATTTTACTGCATCCTGAAAATGGGACAATCATAAAAACAATCTATATGAAATATTCTAAAAAGAATGATTTTTATCAGTAAAGCAAAAGAGCATTATTGAAATATTACAGTATATTCAGCACTTTCACATTTATACATTGAACTAAAATGTCATTGTTATGTTTTCTCTGTAAGTTAATAGGACTAGCACTATTATATTTTGACTTCTGCACTTGACTTTAATTTTATGCAAATGGAATTTATAATAAAAATGCTTCCTAATAGATAAACACATTGTCTTACATTCAATGACTCTGAAACATGTAGTATTTGAATATAAATGTTCCTGAGATGAAAAATGTACTGAATTTATAATTTCTACAAAGAAAGCACACTAGAATACCATTAGAACATGGCTTTGTTATTATAAAAATTTAAATTGAAAAGCCATCACTACATTGCATAGGTAAAATCTGCATTATAAATTATTATTCCACCACATGGCCAAGCTTACACATCCGAGAATGGTCAACTGCATTCATGGTAAGATTAGTAGCCTCCCAGAAGTCTTACCACTCCAGTGATGTACCTCATTCACCTGTCCCAGATGCCTATATCTACTATTAGAAAAGGATCTACTTGTATACATATTCCTTGTCCTCTGCTATTTAGCAAATATCCCTGGTAGTGATATCACCTTAATTCTCATTATACATTTATATTTTAGTATAAATGTTTTATCATGTCCTTTCTAGAAAATATATTTTGATAGGAAAATAAATACAGATTCTTGGTTCTTGAAGGAAGTGCCAATATGTTGAGGATATGGGGTGAGAGAAACACCAGAGGGAAATGACAGGTCAGGAAAGGGAAGACATGGTTTCCAGAAAAATAGTACTAATTTAAAATTTTTCTTATATTTGGTATAATTCCACTGCATTTCAAAATGTACTTCTTAAGGTTAGGTTAGTTAGTAATGAAACATAGAAATGAGTACTGGAAATATGTTCCAGAATTGCACAAAGCAAGAGTGGTTAGTGTCCATGGATGAATTTTCAGTATCTGAAAACCTCCTGAAATTATATGCAAATTTTTGTAGATACGTGCATTTTTGGGGGAAAGAATCCATAGCTTTCAACAAATTCTAAAATAGGTTCATGACTCAAAAGATGATAAGAACCACTGGCATATAGAATTAAAATGTTTCTTATATAAGCAGCTAAAGGTTGCAATAGCAAAAGTACCTTTCTGCCCATTTGTGAAGTTACCCATGTCACAGAATGCCCATTGCTTATCTGTCCCAAGCCAGTATCTTAACCTATTATTAGGTGCTATTTTCTACTTACCACATTAGTTGAAAACAAAGGAAGAGAGGAAAGGTATTGAGGAAAGAGCTTCTTTTCCATTTTACAAGGAGTCTTAAACTGCAAAATAAATGTTTCCCCAATGGAGGGTCAGTGACATAGACAAGTGCTGACTTTCACAAGATAAATATACGCAAATCACCTAAAGAGAAAAGAGGAAATATTTAAATATATCAATTACAAGAGGAAGACAAAATAAAATTTAACTTAATGATTTGATCTTTTAAAAATCCATTACATAAAAACAATCGTGATGTTGGGCAATGGCCTGTTCCCCCCAAAATAATGAATGTCGGTTGCATGTTGAAAAGTCATGATCTTGACACACCAGGAGAGCTTACTAAATAAAGAAAAATAAAAATACTGTTAACTTAAAATAATACATGTAAAAAAATAATTCAAAACATAATGAAGGGTTTAAAATATGCACTGGTATTGGTTCATTGGCATGTAAAACAAAATTGAAAAAATAACAACCACTGGCATAAGATAGAAGTTTATTTCTTTCTTGTGTAAACCAAATCTGGAGGTTAGCAGTTCAGAGCTGGTTAGGCTGTCTCTACATTTTCAAGGACCTATACTCTTTCTATCTGATTGGTTTTTCATCTGTGCCTTTCATCCTTAAATAATCTGGAGCTCCAGCCATCACATTCACATTCTAACCCATAAAAAGGAGAAAACAGTGAAGAAAAGCACTTACCTCTTCTCCTTGTTTAAAGACATTTCTGAAAAATCATGTTATTGATTGAATTATGTAGCCCAGAAAATCCAGTATTGAAGCCCTAACCCCTAGTACCTCAGAATGTGACCTCATTTGGAAATAGGATCATGACAAATGTAATTAGTTCAGATGAGTTGTTAGGGTGGGCTGTAATTCAATACGACTAATGTCCTTACAAAAACGGGAAATTTGCAAACAGAGGCACACAGGGAGACACAGCCATCTATAAGCCAAGGAGAAAGTCTTGATATAGATCCTTCTCCTGCAGCCCTCAGAAGGAACCAACCAGGCTTGCACTTTGACTTCAGACTTCTAGCCTTCAGAATTGTGGAATAATAAATTTCTACTGTTTAAGCCACTCAGTTTGTGGTACTTGGTTATGGCAGCTCTAGTAGACTAACACATCACACAAAACCTTTCTGCTTATGTTACACGAGCTAGATAAAACTCAGTTCCATGGCCAAATCTAGCTTCAAGGAGGCTGAATAATGGAATCTTTACTCTGAACAGCCCTCTGCTGAGCTAAAAATGTGGGATAAGGTTACTGAAAAAGGGAAGAATGGCTACTGGGGAGACAGTAAGCAGTGTTTGCCACAAAGTGAAAAGTAAATGTTTCAAGCACTCACCCTAGTTCCTCTCTCTGGAGTATAATCACTGTTTAGAATTTCTTGTGTAGATTTCCAGATATGTGTTTTACACAGTTGTTTGGAAGTGTTCCAGGTGATTCCAACACGCACCCACCACTCCTTCTGTGCACACTATTGATCAAAACCAACTTCATGTTATATAGAAGAATTAATAATACTTACCTATGTATCTTCTAGAGTCAGTAGAATTCAATGATCATTTAGCTTATTTAACATATAAGATATTTAGCGCAGCCTATGACGTGATATGTTTTGAATACAAGTTGGTAGATGCTATAAAACAGGCAATCTTACACACTTATACTTTCCTTATGATTTGACATAACTGACATTTCCTCTCTAAAGTGATCTACACAGAATTAATTGCTTTTCCGTTCCCATTGAACTTGTACATAACTCTATCAGTAATACCAAAATTAACTAACACTTGAGTAGTGTTTAAGTTTACAAAGACTTCATACATTATCTCAGTTAAACATCATACTCCCAACTTCTAGGTACAAATGAGGGAAACTAGCACTCAGATTACTCGTAAGCATGATGATGCTGAGATTTGAATACAACCCTTTCAATAAAAATTCTATGCCAATTGACTAAATATTATGTATTGTAATTCTCATTGTGATAGGCAAAATTTTGATCACCATGATCTCTATCCCCTGGTGTTACTTCCCTGGAGGTGTTACATGGCAAAAAGGACTTTGCAGATATAATGAAATTTACTTATCATCTGCCCTTAGAATAGGCAGATTATCCTGGATTATCAGGATGGGCCTGCTGTAATCACATTAGCCCTTAAAAACAGAAGAAAAAGGCAAAAGTGAAGGTCGAAGAGATCCTAGGCATGAGATGGACTCCACGCATCCTTGCTGGTTTAAAGATGGAAAGGACCACATGAGAAAGAATACATGCAGCTTCTAGGAGCATAGAGTGGTCTGCTGGCACATAACCAGCATAAAAATAGCCATCTCATTTCTATAGCCTCAAGGAAATGAATTCTGCCAACAACCTGAATGAGCTTAATAGCAGATCTTTCTCAGAGCTTCCCACCAAAATCCCAGTTTGGCCTGCCACCTTGACTTTGGCCTTATGAGACCCTAAGCAGAAAGCCCAGCTGAGCCCCATTGTGTCTGAACTTCTCATTCATGAAAACTATGAGAAAATTAATGGATGTTGCTTTAAGCAGCCAAATTTGTGGCAATTTGTTATGGCTGCAATAGATAACTGATATACCCACTTACTTATTTGTATCCTGTACTAAATTATGAGTTATCACAGAGCTACTATTCATTTTTAACCACCCCTCCCCAGCCAAATCACAGCATACGACCTATATTCATAACCATCATTAGTAATAGTCAATAAATTAGTGGCTGGTGTTTATTGAGCATTTCTGTGCCAGATATTAAGTTTCTTACACATAAGAACACATTTAACGCTCATGTTATGGAGTAGCTAAATTGCTATCCCCATTTTACAGGAGAGAAAGTTGAGGTTTAAGTAAAACAGGCAAAGTCAAACAGATAGTAAGTTACAGTACCAGACTTTGATCCAGGCACTCTGGTTCCAGATTCTGTTCAACATGGAGAACGACTGTGCTATATGGTTTTTTGAATAAACACTCATTAAATGAATATTAAATTGTTGGTTGAATTAACATCAGGGAAACTACTTCCTCCTTTAGGAGGAAGATCAGGTGTTCAAAATAAAGTTGTGCTTGACAATTAATTTAGCAGAGATTCTCAAATTTGCTCCAGTCTCCTTACCTAGATATTTGGATTCAGTAGGTTTTGTATATGGCCAGGATATCTGCATTTTTTTAAGGCCCAGGTGATTTTTATGATAAGGTCAGGCTGACAAACACTGGCTTATATCATCCAAGTA
>NW_012155507.1:2992080-3012298 GCF_000956105.1 Propithecus coquereli | reverse complement strand
TAGCTTCCTCCAAATGAGAGAAAATGTTGTGGAAACTGATTTTTTTAAGTACTGATGTTTGTCATAAGGGCCATGATAGCCAAAGTGATATTACATATCAGATTCAGGAATACATTGGAGACTTCGAGACATTTTATATAATTTTAAAATGTAAGCTTTCTGATCTTTTGAATTAAAAAAAGATCAGGATAAAGGGATAAATATCAGACTCAGTTATTTTAATTGATGTTGGCAATTTACATGGCTCGTTATTAAAGCAAAGGGGTATGTATGCTTTACCCTGAATATTTTATCACAAGCTTTCAATAGATTGTTTTATTGTACTGAATTTATCATAACAAGTTATTTACTACATGTTCTCTTATTTTTGTTGTTACCCTGCTCAGTGAGAAATAATTTATATATTCATGACATTTACTTGTTGATAGTAGTTTTTACAACCTTACATTTTGGTTCTACTATTCATTTTTATCCAGGAGGATTTGTGATTTAAAGATTTTACAACAGCCTTCTGAGTTTTATGCATAGTGAATCATAATGCTGGCAAACTGTCTCCTTGTGTATGAGGTCAATAGTAGAATGAAACTATGTTATTATAACATTTTAGAATTAAGTATAAATGATGAAAACTATGGCCAAATCTTGATTCAGTAAGGAATATATTTATACCTAATCATTTTTATATAAATTGCCTTTTCATTTTTTCATAGCTACAGGGAGGACAAATACCTAGTATTCAAATGAAAATATTGTGATAAATTATATTCAATAAATTTTGTTCCTATTCATTTTGCTGTTCCTTATAAACCAAATATAATTATCTAAATAGAGATAATCCAATTGGAATGCTCTATTTGCTGGGAGAACATATATTCATAATTATAGACTAAAAGATATATACTACAGTGAAGTATTTCTTCAATCAACAAGGGAAGATTAAATTATGTCCAGAACATAGTCTGTATTCAATAATTTTATTTGTATTGTAATTCTATGAATAATAGTGATATGTGTATGGTCTATGATAAATATCTACTAAATAGACTTTTCAATTCCTCAAAACACTTCATTTCCTTACATTGTTGGATAAAAATCTGTCAAACCTATGTCCTTTGACATTCTCCCACTTTCTTCCTAAATTAAATCTTAATGTTAGTTGCAACTGCTCAATATTGTTCATTCTGAAAGATGTATCAGAGGAGTTGGAAATTCTTTTAAGTGCCTATTCAAACCCTGATGTATCTGGTTCTTTCTGCAAGATGGGTGGGGAGAACTGGGGCAGAATTCCAATTCAGTAGGTAAGGGACTCTAGTTTCCCCTTCAAATTTTTCCCAAACTGAAAAATGACATCAATTAGTGCTCCAATCGCTTCTCACCCTTTGGGCTAAAATCAAGTGTAGCATCTGTTCTTATCAGTTACTGCTCCATTTACATCAAAAGATCTATTCTTATAAAAGGCAGATCAAACTTAAGGGCTTCAATTTTTATGCTTTCTTTGCAGTTCCTTTATGCCCATCTTAAGTTACTGAGCTGCCAAGGAATGTTTGCTGTCACATGAGAACTTACAACACAGAATTCTATGGTTGTTGATTCTGCTATCTCTACCTCTACCTTTTTCACTGCTGAGTCTATCGACCTCTACAAATCTACCTTCCCCTTAGCTGTATCTTCAAATATACTATCTTATTAGCTGTAATAAAGCAATGAACAAAAATCATTAAATCAGTAAACTTACTTTTTAAAATAATACTAAGTCAATTGGCTGCTCCATGATGGCTTGAGAGAAATATTTTGGATCAAGTTTATAAGCTTTTTCACTGCTCAGTGGACTGTTTTGTTTATTTTTAATCCTGTGAAACTCATAGTTGAAATGCAGAAACTGATGAATGGATGTGTTAACTTCCATTAAGTTTGGGTTATCAATATAATAAGTCAACCACAAAGTCTTAATATTGGAGGTTTTATGGCATTTTGATTTCACACAGATATATAAAAAATACAATCACTGTTTCTACTACTGACAGTACAAAGCAAAATAAGATAATAGGTTATTATTGCTTCCAGGACATAAGATTAAACAATACTGAGGATATAACCCGCATATATATAATATAGTATATTTGTATACTGCATAATAATAGCAATTGCTTTCAGCATGAATCAGCACCAAGGTGAAGGTTTTTACTCTCCCTTTTTTGATTATGGGTTCTTTGAGGATGAAAATGCTATCATATTGAATTTTCCATCCTTTCATTCCCAGTCTCACACAGTGCATTTTTGCTAATACATTAGGCATCAATGAATATTTTCTGAATGAATGACTATCCATGCTTTCTATACCTATTCTAAATAATCTACCTGTGTAATCAGTAACAGAACTGTTCAGAAGATAATACTGTCTTTGAAGACAGGGGTTTCATCTAATTCATCTCTATCGTTTTCTTACCTCCTTGTATAGTTCACTGAATATGCATGTATCCCACAAAACACTTTTGAATAGAATTGAACTGAGTAGAGAAAGGTACTAAATTGACCAAGGCAATTAGTCCCATCTTTTTGTCATGCACCTTGATCCACACATACTATATTCATAGGTTGCTTCTCTAAAAATAATTTCTGTCAACAACCTGGAAAATGTGTGCTATTGATCTCAAAAAGAATGGGCCAGAAAATGCTCACAGTTTAAAGCAGGGTTTGTCAAGCTGTGCTTGGGAAAACCTAGGGTTATGCAGAGTGTCCTCAAGGAGGAAAATAAAAGTGGAAGTGGGGCACCATGACCGTTTCTGAAAAGATTGGCTTTTATCTACTGAACATATTATACTTATAAGATTTCTTTTTTATAAAGTGTTCCTGGGGTTTAAAAAATTGAAAACTACTGGTGTAGAGCAACTTATTCTTATTAGTGAATAATCAATGGGAATTGAAGCCCTAAGAATAAGCAGAATAAACTAGCTTGCCATTTAAGGATAAGTGCATAGAAACTCAAAGGGGAAGATTTTTATTTGAGTTATTTTTGGTCTCCTCACTATGGGAAATGTTTCCTTTAGATGTCACCAGAAAGAGATGGAAAGTAAAAATGTGGATTTCTTGTGGATTTTTAAAACATTCATAAAAGGTACATCCTATTAATGCATTAAAACTTTGACAGCTAGAATTGTCATGCCAAAAATATTTGCTTCAATAAAATTGAGGTCATAATCAGTGCTCTATAATATTATGTAAATTATATTAAAACTGAAGACTATTTTATTGCATCTAACAAATAGGTTTTTCTGTTCCTTTGAGAATCTCAGTGGGAAGAAGGTCAAAAGGCAAATTCTTCTCAAATATGAAAATCAACTTCATAAAAAAAATAACCTTTCTGTCTCCTATATCTTTTCTTGATTTATATTTGGAGTCAATATGTAATACTCAAAAACTGTTTTTTGCATGGATAGTGCTAAATTGGGAAGAAATGAGCAATACTTGGTAAAGCATTTGATTATTGCAAAAGGTTTCAAACTGTGCTCTCTAGAACTCTTGTGCTGCTGTCCAACAATGTCATTACTGATCACATGTGGCTATGGAGCACTTAAAATTTGGCTTGTACAAACAGAAATGCTCTACAATTACAAAATACATATTATATTTCAATGATTTCGCCCAAAAGTATAAATATTATTAACCATTTTTGTATTGACTAAATGTTGAAATGATATGGTTAATTAAATATATCAATAATATTAATTACAAGTTTTCTTGATTTTTTAATGTGGCTACTAGAAAATTTAAAATCACTTGTTAAGTTCACACTTGTGGCTTACATTACATTTCCACAGGACAGTACTGCTTTAGAGGTCCTCCAAAGTTGAGGATAGATTGTTAAGGGGAGACAAAACTCTCCTGTTTTGACCAGAGCAGCTCTGATTTAATTTGTTCCATATAGTTAGCTTCTGCTTAAGACTTTGGAGAAAAAAAAAAGATTGCTGAAAAAATAAGCTTTAATGTTAATGGCTTCAAAATTTGTGTATTTATGAATGAGAGAAACTGTATAAAACACTTCTTATGAATCACCTATGATCCTTTCCTTTTTTGTTGGTTTATTTTTGTCTCTTTTCCCTCTTCTTCCTGGGATCTGTTTAAATGACTATATATCCTGATTTGCCTAGAAGAGTTTTTAAACTTTTTGTCTCATTTTAATTATTAGCATTGCCCCCTTTCCCTCTCACAAGTGTTCCAGTTCGGACTATAAGCTATATGGTGGCCCTAGCTCCGACCAACTTTTTATAGGTGCAAGAGTACCTGGCATCCTGCCCTCAAAACATACTTCTTGCCTCCAGCCCAAGGGTTTTCTGTTGTCAATTCCATAAATGTGATCAGTATCATTGTCCACATTTGGGCAACCTGGAAATAAAGAGAAATTAAGGCCCATGAGTGAGCATTTGACCAATGGAAAATATGAGCCAGGAAAGAAATTCTTTCTTCTGCTTTCTCCCGCATCTTGCCTTTTCAGGGATGGCTCATAAATAGTGTATTTAACACAGGAGGGGTGGAGGTAATCAGTTCCAAGAATCAGGCAATTAGTCATACTTAGCAGTGGCCATCTCAATAACACATCCTAATATTAACTCTTCCTTTGTCCCTGATTTTTTTTTCTTGTTCTTCATTTCTGTTCCCTGAGAGGACTCCTTACTAAAACCACAGCACAAAAGCCTTCTGCAGCAGGTCTGCTTTCTGGTGAACAAAGACCAAAATAGAACCTTGACCTAGAAAGCATAAATATGTCAGACTCAACCAGGTTTCCTGTGTCAACAGCTATCATATCTCTTCAGGTAAAGCTACTGGTCCCCCACTGAAAGCTAATGGATGTGGAACTAATGGTGAATTTAGAGAAAATAGATTTAGGAAACTCTATTTCAGCATTAATCAACATCAAGCAATCCTATGGTAAATCAAGCTGTTTTTGATAACTAGGCTTCTGTCTTGTTTTTGTTGTTGTTGTCATTGGTTTGTTTTTCTTAAGATACAGTCATCATCTTGTACCTCATTTCTAGGAACTAGATCTGTTATCATGCTCCTTTCACCTATACTCTAGATTCTCTATGTGAACAAATGCTTACACCAAATATATTCTGTTCTCTGTGCAGATCAATTTTTAGGTCCTGCCCTTTTTCTTCTGCAATTTTCAGCTCTTCCCATTCCTATCTATGTCATAAGAGATAGTAAATAAACTGGGCCAAGACCACAACAGAGAAAATTCAAGGAACAATCAGAACTAAAATCCATTCTCCTGAGTTCTAGCTCATTTCTCTTTCTACTTCAAAAAGCTAGGAAACACCACATGTGCAAACATGCACACACACACACACACACAGAAACAATCTTTCAGTAAATCACTGGAGTGTGACGCTACTGAGGGTATCAAAACACAAAAGGTATACATCAAAAATAACTTGCAAGAAACAAATCTCTAATATTAAATCATTTGACTTATTGTTATACAGTGAAAAGGAAAAAATAAACAGCAGCCTCCATTATTAACAAATACGTTATTTTAGCCAAGAAATGCTAAACTTGCAATGTTCTCTCTGTGAAATGCTTCTAGACTATGGTATTATTCAATTTTAGAATACATAAGACACATTTGCAGATCCTGGTAAGATGTAGATTCCCCAGATCCCATTCAATACAGATTCAGTTGCTATTGGCCTTGAATAAGGCCTAGGAATGTGCACACTGTATGCAAAAATATCTCCTCTGACTCAAAAATATCTATAAAACTACAAGTGGGGTTGGCGGGAATATATGTTAAAATAACACCAAAAGTAGGGTAAAAGTTAACCCCACTTTAGAATTTGGAAGTACATTTCACAATGTAGTCTGTGGAACTGAATTAAAAACACTGTTGATAGCCCATGGATACTTTGACATTTGAAACAGAACAAATCTACCAGCTGGAAAGAAGATAGAAAAGACCTTCCAATTTCTCCCAGAATCAATATCAAGCAGAAAACTTGGAAGAATTTTTTCTACTACTAATACTACAAAGATACAGATTTCTTAAAGAGGCACAAAAACTGTATTTCCCACACCCACCATCAATATATCCATCAACTATACTTGTTTGCAGACTTTGACTCACAGAAAATGACTGGGTAAGAAATATGTTGATGTTGTCCCTGATGAGTTTTATATGTATAGGATTTGTGATAATGCAGGAAGTTTAATTCTCATAATAAAAATTTGCACCTCAGGGCAGAGATAGAAAGAGCGCAGATAGAATACCAACCTGGATTGTAGTTGTGTGCATGTGTGTGTGTGCGTGTATGTATGCTTGCGTATATAAAATTTATTGGTTTAGGACAGTGGTTCTCAAATTTTAGAGTGAATCAAAATCACTTGGAAGGCTTGTTAAAACACAGATGGCTAGGCCTCTCACCTAGGGGTTCTAATTTAGTAGGTCTGACATGGATTCTGGTAAATTTACATTTCTAACAAGTCTACAGGTGACACTGATGCTAGTGGTCCAGAGCTGCACTTTGAATACCAGTGGTTTAGAATGCCAAAGTGTCACTAAATTGGCTGGGTATGGTGCTCATGCCTGTAATCTCAGCACTTTGGAAGGCAGAAATGGGAGGATTGCTGAGGCCAAGAGTTCAAGACCAGCCTGGGCAACATAGCAAGACCCCATTTCTACCAAACAAAAATAAAGTAGCCGGGTATGGCGGTGCATGACTATAGTCCTAGCTACTTGGGAGGCTGAGGTGGGAGGAATTTGAGGCTGCAGTGAGCTATGCTCACACTACTGCACTCTAGCCAGTGTGACAGAGGGAGACCCTGTCTCAAAAAAAAAAAAAAACACCAAAAACAAAAAAAGCAAATATGTCATAATTTCACTTGCTTAAAACAGAAATCCACTAACTGAAAGCTTGCTAGGTACTACAAATTAGATTAGCCTCTATACCATTCTCCTTCCAGCAACACATCTGAGAAGTGATAGGTGATTTCACACATCCTCAGATGGAAAGCATGCAGGACTAAGGGCAGCACATGTGTGTTGCCTGCTTGCAAACACTGTGTTTGGGTAATCATTTTTTAACAATAGAAAAAGAGTAAAAACTCAGTTTGGAAACTATTAAACAATACTTTAGTTTGTATAAAATATTATATCATTCTGGAGTTGCATAAAAGCATACTTCTAAAGTCATTTCTTCATGAAACCAGAAAAAAAAATTAGGAGAGTGTTTGGTGTCATCAACAGGTTAATATGGTATATAAGAACAAGCCATAAGAAATCACAAAGGAACCTAAGGATGTGAATTTTTTCAAGGGCTACAAAGACAGGTATAGATACAAAGGATGCTGGCCAAAATAAGGAGTGTTTTTTGGAAGTTAAAATTGCAGTAGCAGAATTAAAAACTGCATAGCAGACAGGAAATAACAGTTACACTGAATGCTGTAGCTCATAAAGTATTCTACTGGTGAAAGAATAGATACGTAAATGAGTAGAATAGATTAGAAACAGACATAGTATAGTTAAGTACTTACATCTGATTTCATTTCAAATCAGAGAGTAAAAGATATGTTAGTCAACAAATGGTCTTCAGGAGATAAGTTAACTACTGGAAGAAAAGTTAGCTCATTTTCTCACACCATACACCAAAATAAATTCCTGACTGAAAAAATACAAAAAAAATAAAATAAAATTACACAAAGAGAAATAAATGCAGGTAAAAGATTTGATCTTGGTGTGGAGAAGTCTTTCCAGAGATGACAGCAAAGGAATATGTATTTATTAAAAGAAATATAAGAAAAGAGTTCAAACTATTAGTTTTGAATATACTTAAATGTTATAAATAAAACTGTACATCAAAATACATAATAAAAAGCAAAAAGGATGTAAACCATGAAGTTGGATAAATATTTTCAATATAAATTAATATCCATTTTATATAAAAATGTCCTTATAAATCAATAGCAAAAAATGAGAAAAGTGTTTGGAACTGACATTCACAAAAAAAGAGATATGGATAATGCATAGGAAAACATTTATTTTAAAAGGGATTTTAAAGTAAAATTAAAACAAAAGTACAATACCAGTTTTTGGTTGTCAACTGGGCAAGGATTAAAACACCAACAAAAATAAAAATGAGGCTGATAACTAGAATCTATTTAGAACTCAGGAAAATCGACAAGAAAAAAATCAAACAACCCTATCAAAAAGTGGGCAAAGGACATGAACAGAAACTTTTCAAAAGAAGAGAGAATAATGGCCAAAAAACATATAAAAAATGCTCAACATCTCTAATCATCAGGGAAATGCAAATCAAAACCACAATGAGATATCACTTATCTCCAGTGAGAATGGCCTTTATCAAAAAGTCCCAAAACAATAAATGTTTACGTGGATGCGGAGAGATAGGAACACTCATACCCCTGCTGGTGGGACTGCAAACTACTGCAACCTCTGTGGAAAGCAATATGGAGATACCTTAAAGAGATACAAGTAGAAGTACCATTCGATCCAGCAATCCCATTACTGGGCATCTATCCAAAAGAACAAATGATACTGTATAAGAAAGACACCTGCACCCGAATGTTTATAGCAGCACAATTCACAATTGTAAAGATGTGGAAACAATCCAAGTGCCCATCAATACATGAGTGGATTAATAAAATGTGGTATATGTATACCATGGAGTACTACTATTCAGCTATAAGAAACAATGGTGATATAGCACCTCTTGTATTCTCCTGGATAGAGCTGGAATGCATTCTACTAAGTGAAGTATCCCAAGAATGGAAAAATAAACACCACATGTACTCACCATCAAATTAGTTTCTCTGATCAACACCTAAGTGAACATATAGGAATAACATTTATTGGGCGTTGGCAGATGTGAGCGGGGGGGAGGGAATGGGTATATACATACATAATGAGTGCAATGCGCACCATCTGGGGGATGGACACGCTTGAAGCTCTGACTGGGGGGGGGCAGGGCAACGAAACCTAAACATTTGTACCCCCGTAAAATGCAGAAAACAAACAAACAAATAAAAATAACAATGATAAAAATACTCTGATTAGAAAGTAGTATAGTAAAAAGGAAAATTTGAGACAATACTGATGGGAATACAAATTAGTATTACCTTCCTGGAGGAAAATTTGCAAACATATATCAAGAGCCTTAAAAGTATTCATAATTGTGGCTTGGTATTTTCAATTCTAGGAATTTATTCTAAATAAATAATGAGGTGGGCAAAAAGATTTATGAATGAACAAAGTAATAAGAGTATTATTCATAGTAGTACAAGCAAAAAAATTGCCTAAATGTCAAAACAAAAGTAGATTACTTAAATGAATTTTGGTTTACTGAGATACTATAATATTAACATATAGTCATATAAAATATATAGAAAATACTGGATGACAAAATATGTTGATCTAATAGTCTTAAGTTAAAAGGACAAATTACAACATTTCATTTAAAAGATATTTATATATATTTTTTTCAGTGGTGGAATAGTGTATGTTTTTAGTTTCTTCTTTGGCTTTCATGGTCTTTAGACCAAATGCAAAATAGATTTTTTAAAATGTGTGATTACACATTGTTTATGAAAATATTTTTCATTTAAAGAGAGCCAATTTTGTTGGTGGGAGAGAGAGGTGGCTTAACAGAGATAACTGGAACTCTATTTCAATTTACACATAGCCTCTTACCAACCTCTTCATTCCTCATCCTTTGAAAATTATTGATCTGGTGTGCTGGTCTTACTAGTGGGCCCATGCCATATCTTTCATTGTGTCAAAGATTAGGAGGAAATATGTTTATATATTGAATTAGAAAATGAAGAAAAGAAGAACAGTACACATCAAAAGTTATGAGATATAGCCAAAGATGTACTTAGAGATAATCTGCAGACATAAATACTTTCTATGTGAGGTAAGGAAAATGAAAATTAATACACAAAGAATTTAACTAAACTAGCAAAATGAAGAACAACAAAAAATAAAAAGAAAAATAGCATGCAAAAAGTAACAATAAAAATAAAAGTAGAAATGAATGTGAGGGGCAATACTATATATAGGCATACCTCAGAGATATTGCCAGTTCAGTTCCAGAAAACTGCAATCAAGTGAGTCACGCAATTTTCTTTTGGTTTCTCAGTGCATATAAAAGTCATGTCTACATTATACTGTAACCTATTAAGTGTAGAATAGCATTATGTCTAAAAATGTGCATACCTTAAATAAAAAATGCTTTATTGCTAAAAAACGCTAACAATCATCTGAGCCTTCAGTGAGTCATAATCTTTTGTTGGTGGAGGGTTAATGGCTGCTGACTGATAAGGGTGGGAGTTGCTGAAGACTGGGGTTCCTATGGCAATTTCTTTAATGAGAGAACAATGACTTTTGCCACATCCATCGATTATTTCTTTCTTCCACAAACAATTTCTATGCATCATGTGATGCTATTTGATAGCATTTTACCCACAGTAGAACTTCTTTCAAAATTGGAGTCAATCCACTCAAACTCTGCTGATGCTTTATCAAATAAGTTTATATAATACTCTAAATCATTTGCTGTCATTTCAACAATGTTTACAGCATCTTCATCAGGAACAGGTTCCATCTCAAGAAACGGCTTTCTATGCTCATCCATAAAAAGCAACTTCTCATCCATAAAATTTTTATCATGAGCAATTCAATCACATCTTCAGGCTCCACTTCTCATTCTAGTTCTTTTGCTATTAATATTTCCACCACATCTGCAGTTACTTCCTTAAAGTAACCTCTTAAAGTCAACCATGGGGTTGGATTTACCTTCTTTCAAACTCTTATTAATGTTGATATTTTGACTTCCTCCCAGAAATCACAGATTTTCTTAATGGCATCTGGAACAATGATTTCTTTCCAGAATGTTTTTAAGTTACTTTGTCCACATTCAACAGAGGAAACACTATCTATGGCAGCTAAAGCCTTACAAAACATATTTTTAAATGATAAGACTTGAAAGTTGAAATTACTTCTTGATACATGGGTGTAGAATGGATATGTGTTAGAAGGCATGAAAATAACATTAATCTCCTTATACATCTCCATCAGAGCTCTTGGGTGAACAGTTGCATTGTCAATGATCAATAATATTTTGAAGAAAATATTTTTTTCTGAGAATTAGGTCTCAATGGTAGACTTAAAATATTCAGTAAACAATGCTATAAACAGATGTGCTGTCATCCACGCTTTGTTATTCCATTTATAGGGTACAGGCAGAACAGATTTAATATAATTCTTAAGGGCCCTAGAATTTTCAGAATGATAAAGAAGCACTGGCTTCTACTTAAAGTCACCATTGGCATTAGCCCCTTTGAAGCCAGGCATTGATTTCTCCTCTCTAGCTATGAAAGTCTTAAATGGTGTCTTCCAATATAAGGCTGTTCCATCTACATTGATAATATGTGTGTTAGTGTAGTCACCTGCATCAATATTCTTAGCTAGATCTTCTGGATAACTCACTGCAGTTTCTACATCAGCACTCACTGTTTCAACTTGTACTTTCATGTTATGGAAATGGCTTCTTTCTTTAAACCTCATAAACCAATCTTTGCTAGGTTCCAACTTTTCTTCTGCAGCTTCCTCATCTCTCTTAGCCTTTATAGAATTGAAGAGGGTTAGGAAATTTCTCTGAATTAGGCTTTGGCTTAAGGGAATGTTATAGCTGATTTGATCTTCTATGCAGACCACTAAAACTTTCTCTATATCAGCAGTAAGGCCGTTTTGCTTTCTTATTTTTCATGTGCTCACTGTAGTATCACTTTTAATTTCCCTCAAGAACTTTTCCTTTTCATTCACAAATTGGCCATCTGGCACAAGAGGATCAGTTTTTGTCCAATCTCGGCTTTCAACATGCCTTCCTCACTAAGCTTAATCATTTCCAATTTTTGATTCAAAATGAGAGATGTGGGACTCTTTCCCTTGAACTCTTAGAGGTTATTATACAATTTATTAATTCAACTAATTTCAATATTATTGTGTCTCATGAAATAGGGAGGCCAGAGGACAGGGAGAGAGACCAGGGAATGTCAATCAGTGGAACTGTTAGAACATGCACAACATCCATTGATTAATTTGGTGTCTTACATGGGCAAGGTTCACAGCACCTCAAAACAATTACAATAGTAACATCAAAGATTACTGATCACAGATAACCATAACAGATATAATAGTAATAATAAAGTTTGAAATATTGCAGGAATTACCACAATGTGACACAGAGACACTAAGTGAGCACTTGTTGCTGGAAATATGGCGCTGATAGACTTGCTTGATGCAGGGTTGCCACAAAAGTTCAATTTATTAAAAAAAAATCTCAATATCTGTAAAGTGCAATATGGCGAAGCACAATAAGACAAAGTAGCTTGTATAACTAGAAATAGAAAAAAAAACACAAATATGCAATAGTAAGATGACAAAGGTTAAAATTTAAGAAAATCTGTAGGTGTTTTAAAAGCAAGTAAGTCATCAATATATTACTTGGAGATCTAATACAAAGCCATATGGTGACCTCAATATATGCTGAGAAAATGATTTATAGAATTCAGCATGCATTCTTGATTTAATTATTTTTAGTAAAATATGAATAGAAGGATAGATTCTTGCTATGATAAATAGTTTTTATTTCTGTCTCCAAATCCAGTGCTCTTCCCAATAACTATCATTATTTATGGATAATATTATTATACTACCAAAAATGTACCAGGGTGTTGGCTAGAGAAAATAATCTATAATTAAATCGACATATTTTCATGGTCAGTGTTGTTGACTCCCCAGGGTCCATTCCAACTCTAAAAGATTATTTTAATCCAGTTAGGGTAATCCCATCCTCCTTGTTAATAAGTGATTTAAAAACAAACATACAACCCAATTCTATCCAATAAAATATAAGGGAAATTCTGTTGGGGTACTTTCATAAAAATTGTCCTAACTCCTAAGAAAGAGACTTGAGAAACTACAGTCTTCTGGATATTTCACTGTCTGGATGTGGCATTCCAAACTGCTGCAGACAAGTTCAAGGACCATACCAGAAAGACTGGTCCTTAAGTTTATATTATAGCTATATCCCGCCTGCCCCAGCTCTAGTTTTTCATTTATGTGATATTTTTAAAAATGCTCTATTATGTAAACCAGTTTGAGCGAATTTTTATTACTTACTTCGTAAATGATAACCCTATAATAAACCAACTGCCAAAATTATATTTAATAGTGAAAAGGGAAACAAATTCACAACGGGGGAGTGCAAGAGGGAGTGAGGGGTGAAAAATTTCCTGTGGGGTATGATGTACACTATTCGAGTGATCGGTACACCAAAAGCCCAGACTCTGCCACTATGAAATACATACATGAAATGGAATTCAACTTGTACCCTCTAAATCTATTAAAATAAAAAAGAATAGGAAAAAATAATTTAAAAAATTAAAAAACAAGCTTTCATATATACCAGCAGTAGAGATGTCCTCTATCACTTCTATTATTTGACATGATTGTAGAAATTCTAGCTAAGAATTAAAAGACAACTTTTGGAAATGAGTTATTTGGAAATAAAAAATGCATCATTATTTAGAGATGAAATAATTGTATGCCTTGAAAACCCAATAAGATAATTAAAAATCTCCTAGAATTATGATTGTTCTGACATTTGGCCAGAAAAAATGATAAATCTACAACAATCATTACAGTTAATGCCATTAGAAGCCATAATGGAGAAAATTTTCCATTAATAATAGCAATAATATTAAATTTATTGAAAAATCCTAATATGAAATGTGTGCAAGTATATAAAAAATAAACATAAAGCATTTATAAAGTGTTAAAGATGAATTTCAGTAGCCCTTTCCTCACAACTTTTGTGGAGAAATACTGTTGTTAATAATGAATCAAGTGAGAAAACTTTACTGGAGAAAATGCTGGCAATTGGAGCTTTTAGTAGAATGAATAAACAGTTTAAAAGCTTAGGCTTCTGTGGCACATTCTCTATTGTTTTATTTACTTCTCATTTTGGTTCCTATTTTGAAATCATACTCTGTGAGCAACCACAGTGAATTAGGCCTGAGGCTACTTCTGTGTTTGGTGCCCCTTACCTTCCTTGGAAAGGCAAAACTGAAACCAGGGTGAGTTCTAGGGGATATGGGGCCTTTTCTGTGCCACTTAGGACTGCTCTGTCTAGGAAAAGGAATTTTCAATAACTGTCATTTATTGTAACTCACTGCAGCCCTGGGAGATATACAGGGGAAAAGAGTCAAAGCATTAGAGCAAATTTAATCAATATACTACACTAATATTGCCATCTCTTCCTTCCTGAGCCTTGGGTTTGTTTCTCTAGATTGGTTGTAGCCATTGTGGACAGCTAGTAAAGGATTCATATATAACAAGGTGACCTTGAACAAAATAGAAAAATTCAAATCTTGGAAATATACCAACGGAACACTTTGCATTTGTATCATGAGAGCAATACATACCGGGTGAGTGGAAAGTTATTTTTCTCTAAAGAGGAGTGGCTAAACCTGGAAGATTAAAAAAAATAGGTCTTTTCAACTGATTGGAGAGACCTCCTCCACTGTCAGAACTAGACTTCAATGTAGAAAGATGAAATGCCCCAATCATGTACAATCACAGAAGATGTAAATGTCATTCCTGGACCTACACGTTTTGATACAAATGTCACTAGCAGAGCCAGAAGTACAAAGAAGTAGACAATTTTGGCGGCAGAGAATATCTTAGGCAGTGGTTGTGGAGAATTCTATCTTCGAGAAGTTATACCTGAGTTATGACCATACTGGCAAGCTGTAAGAGACTCCAGGGCTTACCCTATACATAAAGATAAATACACACCTCCATGAGGCTGATGTGAGCATTAGTAGTGTTCACTTGTAAAGATATTTGTGTCCAGTAGAATAGAATATTTGGCATTCAGAGCCTGCAGGAAAGGGAAAGATGAGATTGCCAGGGCAGAAAGACCTGAGCAACATATTCTAAAGCACATGGGTATAAACTCTAAGTAAGTGGCTTTAGGCTCTTGGGTCAGGGGTGCTATGGACTGAATTGTGACCCCCAAATTTCATATGTTGAAGCCGCATCCCCCAATATGACAGTATTTGGAGATGGAGCCTATTAGGAGGTCATTAAGGTTAAATGAGGTCATAAGGTTGGGACCCTGATGTCCTTATAAGAAGAGACACCAGAATGCTCACCAAAATATGAATTGGCTGACACTTTGATCTTAGATTTCCAGCCTTCAGAACTGTGAGAACTAAATTTCTGTTATTTAAGCTACCCAAGCTGTGGTAATTTGTTGTGGCAGTCTAAGCAGACTAAGACAGAGAGGATGGCATGCATGTAGAATGCTTAGGACTACCCATTCCAGTTACATTGAGATACACAAAAATTCAGATTCCCACCACAATTGATAGTCAATGGATAGAGTGACTATAAGCATAAGACACTGGAATTTGGGGCATAATGTGCTGCCTGGAAAAAAGTGCATATGCTTCTACACTTGGGAATAATTCAATTTATATTAGTGTTACTATTAATATTTAAAACTGAAAGCATGGTTTACAGATGCTATGAGTAACTTCTCTTACAGAGCCAGAAGATCTGATATTAGTGAAGACAAGCCAGGGAAAACTCATTTGTGACTTTGAACTGTTAGTGAAATTGCATTTTTGTAGATAAATTTCCATACGGGGATCAAGGCTCTTGTACTAGGAAAGCAATTTTGGCAAGAGATTTTGATTTCTGGCAAAATGCACATGATGTTGAATGGCCCTCAAAAGACAAAAGCTTGTGAAACATCAGTAGAGGGGCAGCACAGGGCTAATGAAAGCCTTGGGATCTTCATAGGATGATAAAAATACAGTGAGAAGAGCAGAGGATTGGAAACAGGAATTTCAGGGCCATGAACTTTTGCCTTTTACAAATGTCAGGCACACTGATCATCAGATAGAAATGTAGGATATATACTGTTTGAGAAAAAGAAAGATTCACTTCTGGTTTTTTAAACCTTGAAGATCAGGGTCTGGTTCTGTGATATCCATATGTATATTGGTATATACATTGGAGCTTAGGAAAAGTAGGCTCATGAGAGATTTATGATGTTAATACAGCTTTGGGAGTAGGGCATGAACCTTTAAAAAATGAGTACATATAAGGAAATGGATCAAAATATGGATAGTAGTTTTCTATGGATATTGGAATCATGAGTGGTAATGTGATGGTGAAAAGTATAGGCTGTCAAGCTAGGCTGCTTGGATTTCAATGTTGACTGTCACACTTACAAATGTGACACCTTAGGAAAGATATGTAAGTTCTTTATATTTGTGTTTGTTCGTTTGTAAAAAGGAAATAACAATACCCTTTGTATGTCTCTGGTTTCTATGAACCTTAAACAAAATAATGCATAGAAAACAATTAGGAGAATATGTGAGCCACAGTATGTGCCCAGCTATTATTTTCCTCAAAAATTTCCCAATTCTCTACAGTAATTATGCTATTTTATTAGAAAATTTTGTCTTAAAAATATATAACTTAGTTAAGTATATAGTTATCTATCTATATTTTGATAGATATAAATTCCTTCATTTGTGGGCCTTGCAATTTAGATTTGGATAAGGTTTGAGATGAGAACATGCTATTTGCCATTTATTTGGCAGTAAAGCCAATCTGGATTCTGGGCAAAGAATGTGAATACAATCTACATTTTAGTGTTCATAGCTTTTGCATTCTATTTCTGACAGTGACCAGCTGTGGGACCTTATACCAGGTATTTAACCCTTCTATGTAAAATGAGGATAATAATACTAAGATTGTATGGTTGTTGTGGTGATTAGGTTAGATAAATATGGAAGGCTCCTGCAGAAGGCTGACACAAAATAGGCACTCAATCAATATTATTTACCATGACCCCTCACTTCAACTTTAGGAGGTTAGACCAAGTATTCTTGCCTGTACTACATTCCAGTACAGTTGTTTTTCAATATAGAATTCAAATCCAAACCACTAAATATATATTCTTGACAATGCTTTTATGTAGACAATTCCCAGATATACTTACCATGGGACAACTTGAAAGAGAGAACTTTAATGTAAATTCTGTAGATGGGGCACAAATAGCTTTACTATCTCAGGAAGTTCCTCTAAGGGACACCTACTCATTACTGAAAATAAATCCATATTCAGTCTAAAATTCATTTTCTGTGCAATTTGATCAGTCTACAGATGTGACACAGGGAGATTTTTTAACATCAACACTTCCATAGAGGTGTGTATCATTATCTGAGGTGTGCAGTAGCAGACGGTTCCTAGCATATTGATTTATTTTTGCCTAAAACACTTCAGTACTGCTACTATGGTGGCATAATTAACATTGCAGGTTTAACTTGTGAAGACTCCCAAAAGAGACTGTTGATTAATATAAATTGTGAACATCTAGCCATTGATGTCATTATAGAATGTCTTGAGATTTATAATGATAGGAAGAGCTTCTTTTATCAATTTCTGTTTATTTCTATTTTGTACATGACATTGACCTTGAGCAACTATCAATGGGTGCTTCAATGCCATCTGGCATTTTGTTGATAGGCACATCTCCAAAAGCATACAGTGAAATATAAATTGTAAAAACCAGAGGTTTATGATCTCTGTAATGTACTAGCACAGGCCCAGAAGTCAATAATTGTTGGCTAGTCTCAAAAAGAACCTAAAATAGGAAATTCAATACCACAGAATGCCAGACAACCCTACTCTTACAACTCAAGAAGGTGACATAGCTCAGCAGAAGTTGCCTTTTGTAAAAGAAAGTTGATATATTGAATGATGATAGCACTCCCTTGAAATCTACCTATTTTTAAAGACAGCTTAAAATACTGTTTTGTTTCTGGAGTAGGTACCTTATGAATTTTATTAAGAACATTAACAGCACTGATACAATAGACTAAGTTATTCAAATTATCAGTCTTCCCCTCCTCCCAACCTAAATTCCTGAATTTAGTGATTAATAGCAGGAATTTTTCAAATCAGGGAGGCTTTGGCTTGAATCCTGCCATCACCAATTTCTTGTAACATTTAAAAAATTAATCCTATCCAGCATCTATTTTCACCCTGGACTTATTCAAAAGCCTCCTAACAGGCCTCTATAATTCCATTCTTTACTCTCACTATCTATTCTCCTCACAGTAAATAGAAGGAAATTTTTAAAAATGCATATCAGATCATATATCATCTCTGCTTAGAAACTTCAATGGAGTCTCACTGCTCTTAGAATAAAATACATATTCCTTACCTTGGCCTATAGGGTTTGTTTGAATGATCTAGTTCTTTAGTATCTCTCTGTCTTCATGTCATTTTCCTCCTTTATCACTGAACTCTAGCAAAACAGGCCTCCTCCTCTGCTCTACCATCTGAAATCTCTTTCTAACTTATACCTGGAATGCCTTGACCCCAGATCCTTTCATGGCTGGCTCCTTTTCATCTCAGTTCAAATGTCACCTCCTCAGAGAGGGATTTCTTAACTCCTCTTCTAGTTATACTATCTTATCACCCTGTTTATGTTTACCTAATGTGATTTATAGTTATATTATTAATTTACAAGTTTATTATCTGTTTTCTCAAGTAAAATATAAGCTAATGTAAACTCTATGTAAGCAAGGATGCTATTTCTTTTGTTTATTGCAGTATCTCCAGAGTCCTAGAATAGCTTTTGTGTCTTACAAGTGCTTAATACATATTTGTGGAATGAATGAAGAATAGATACAAGCACTTAGAACAATGCCTATGTTTAATGAGTAGTAGCTATAATCATTATTAAATGAAGAAGATAAAGAGGAAGGAAGGAAGAAGAGGAGGAGGGGTAAAGAAAAAGGAAATATAGAGGGAATAGACTTGAAGAAGAGGATGCGAAATTTCTTAAGTTTTTCTGTAAGTTTATACTTTGTTGATCCACTGATCAGGACATCATATTTAGAATGTTAAAAGAACTATTTCCATTGAAGTATTGAAAATTACGGGGTGAAAATAAATTTTGAACTGACATATAACACCAGATAGCTTCCTTTCAATACGAGGGATGTTTGGACACATTAGTAGCATCATTTCTCATATTGTTAGCTGGGCACTGACATTCTTCACCAAATATTGCATAATCAGTAAGCTTTTCTGTAAAAGCCCACTTGAGTTCTTCAAACACTTCAATTATTTTATCCTTTGGAAAAAAGTGACATATCTTTTGTTTACAAGTCAATAGACAAACTCAGGTGGAATGATGCTAATTCTGTCTTGTAAAATCTCCATTCCCCCAAAATATCTTGGCAACCTGTAGTAGGATATTTTTAATGAATTTATTACACCACGATTCCAAGAGTTATGGCTTTTCTTCTTTCATATATTTAGGCATGGATATCTACTATGTATGAGGTATCATCCTCTAAACAATCCCTTATATTACAGTGTTGAAGAAAACAGTAAAGTCCCAAACCATTAAGAGGATCATTTCATTTGTGTTACTTAACATCTCTGAGAAGTGACTCATGATGCTGATGAGGTGTGGTTGAAAAAAATAACATTTTCATCAGTTATTTTCATTTATTTGTGGCAAGAATGGGGTGCTCGGAGCCTTATTATTCCATATGTTAGCACCCTAAGAGATATTTTATGGTTCCATAATAAAATTAAAGCCATTTAGTGTATGAGTCCCATTAGGCAGATTGTCTGATATCAAATTCATGAATATGCTAAAAGAAGTCATTTTAAATATGCTGTGACCTTAGTTTCAGTGGTGGGCTCCCCGTTTAACTGTTTGCTGTGAGTATTTAGAGTAGACATGCCTTGTCTTCAGTTATCCCACTTTCTTGTTAATGAAATCCCATACTTTGTATCATAAATCAAAAGCAATAATACAAATAGTTCTTCATCTCAGTAACACTCTAAACTGTGTCTGAGTTTCAGCACAGCTCCTTTTGCTATATGCAACAGATTTAGAAATATGAACTCTTAGTAAGCATTGTCTATCTTTCTCTTCCTACAGCTTTTCATTTTCATGGGTATTTGATCTGGATGTTTCTAAATTGTTAGACAGATGATACTAAAAATCCAGTATCTTTGGAAATGAATTCCACCATGGAGACATCAAATTTTGCGGACCAGAGAACTTTAACCATTTTACCTCCAACTCTTCTTCAGGAGCTT
>NW_012155507.1:2983670-2991686 GCF_000956105.1 Propithecus coquereli | reverse complement strand
CCCCAAAGCAATCGCCGCAGCAACAAAAATAAATAAGTGGGATCTAATCAAATTAAAAAGCTTCTGAACTACCAAGGAAACTGTCATTAGAGTGAATAGACAGCCCACAGAATGGGAAAAAATATTTGCTCTTCAGGAGCTTTTAAGCAGCATGAATGTAGTAAGAATGTTACACCAGCTAGCCATAAAACGAGGAATGCAAAAGACAATACGTTAACTTCAGGGTGGGAATTAAAGTATTGTGAACATTGTGTTTCATGAATGCAGTATTTCAAATTGGAGACTATCATATAGTTAGTGAATCTTAAGAAAATTTGGTGTTTTTTCTCATTTATATAAGGCCATGTTTCCCAAAATATTTTCCAGTGGATCAATTGTTCTGTGAGGTGTTATGCAAAAAAAATATATTTACTCACTTGTCAAATTCTACATTTGGGAGATCCTGCACTGGACATTCTTCTTTAGAAGAGTCATAGCGCTACTAATACATTAAAGACAAAGCCAAAAACGACAGTCATCCAGCACTTCTTATATTTTCCTGGATTGAACTTGAGCCCATTATCCAAAGTGAGGCACCACAAGATCAGAAGAATGGGCTCCACATGTACTCGCCATCAAATTGGTACTAACTGATTAACACTATGGTGCTCACATCGCAGTAATATTCTCCAGGGATTAGGGAGATGGGGGGGCGGTAAACTCACAACTAAAGGACACGGGGAGCATTGTAGAGGGGAAGGGCATGCTTCTAACCCTCGCTTGCGTGAGGCAAAGACATAAAATGTAACCAAAATGTTTGTACCCTCATAATACCCTGAAATAGAAATAAAAAAAAATAAAGACAAAGCCAAAAACTGTAATAATAAAACATTTAACCTGACTGATCCCAGAGATCTTCAAATGTATTTGTCTAACATAAAATTCCTCTGACCTACACCATGTGATCCTCATTTATTCATCTTGAAAAACTCACTATGGAAAATGTTGATGTAAACAATTTCTTTTGTTTCTTTTTCTTTTTCCTTTTTGAGACAGAGTCTGCATCTGTCACCTGGGCTAGAGTGCCGTGGTGTCAGCCTAGCTCACAGCAACTTCAAACTCCTGGGCTCAAGCATTCTTCCTGCCTCAGTCTCTGGAGTAGCTGGGACTACAGGTGCTAATCACCATGCGCACCTAATTTTTTCTATTTTTAGTAGAAACAGGCTCTCACTCTTGCTCAGACTGGTCTCACACTCCTGACCTCAAGTGATCCTCCCGTCTTGGCCTCCCAGAGTGGTAGGATTACAAGCGTGAGCCACTGTGCCAGACCAACGATTTCTTTTTTAAACAAAAATAGGAGGTCATTGCCCATTTCAAAAACACAATTTTTCCCTATCTCTCAACTAATTTATTCTTCAGGGAATTTTTCTTAAGAACAGTGATGTTATAAAAATGTTCTCTCTCTTCAAAACTGAACACTTATATGACAATGCAATAAAACAAGAAGGGATACTACAACAGTCAATAACTGCCTCCATCTTCCCAGTCTGCCAATTAAGTGATCAAATCCTTTATTTATTCTGAAAATCCCTCTCTGACCCTATTTCAATCCTCAAGACAAGGATCCGTCTCTCTCTTTTCACTGCCAAAGTTCCAGTTGGCTGATAGTCCCGTCAAGTGTATTTCAGATAGTCCACTTGTATCTACCTCAACGTAGCATATAGTTTCACACCTCTGTGCCTCCTCTACTTCTGTTCATGCCAGAAATAAATCACCTTTTCCCCACTTTTCACCTATTGAATTAACATAATACTTATCTTTCACAGTTTTTTCCATATATAATGTCCTCTTCAATGTCTTTCCTAATCCCTAATTTCATAATGAATCCATTATTTCTTTGCATTTTCATTGAATATTGATTATAAATCTAGTTCTACTTAAACTTATGTTTAATTTTACCCTTTTTAAGATTATTTTTTCTATGTTTACAGAATATAAACCCCTGGAGAGCAGGAGACCATGAATTATTCTCTGTATTATATATAGCAGTGCCATACACAAACCGGGAATTAATTAAACATTTGTTAATTGATTAAATGTCAATAAACTGAACTTTGAACTGAGCGCTATTTACTTCCATGGCGAAAGACTCACTTAAATTCCAGAATTTTGTATTAATAAAATCCTAAATTTACTGCAAACTTTGTATTCCCCTTTCTTTAGGTTGTATACCATTTTTTTCCTTTAAATTATTGATCCTCACAACTCTGAGTCTTTATTCTAGAAAAAGAGAATGTATTTCCTTCTAAATGTTCCATCAGTGATCCTCCACTTGAAATACAATTTGAATTAAATAGCACTAGATTCTTCTTGTCTGTGTTTTACAAATAGCTTCTGTGCTTGTAGTATCGTATTACGTGAATAATGGCATGACATGTAGGAGATAGGGGGATTAATACAAAAATGAAAACTTTGATTCATAATGATTAACAATAAAAACCACATTCTCTTAAAGTCTCTCTTTATCTTCCTCTCCTTCTGGAACTCAGAATTCTGTATAATTAAACTGTGATATCAAAATATAACAATAATAATATAATAAAATACAAGTTCAAATACTCAGGTAAAGTTTCACTAAACATCATCTTCCTCATTTTCTCAAAAGAACTAATAACAAGAACAATAACAACAACAAAAAGCCACAACAGTGGGCCTAAGGCAGTACTGAGAGTAATAATAAAAAGTACTGTAATATTCAGAGAATGGTTTTAAAGACTCCATGTATCTATGAGTGTGGTAATGAAGAGAAATGATCAATCCGATATTCCCAAAGGGACAAGGGAAATAAAATCAAAGTTTTCCTGAATCATTGTTCTCTTTCTTCACCTGTGCCATAATCTGAAGTCAATTATGAACATAAAGCATAAAGGTACATAATCATTCCCTCAACTCAACTCTTAAAAGAATCCAATTATAAAATAAACTTTAAAAGCGTGAATATCAAATTTTGAATACTTACCACATCACCCAAAAGAGAGTAGTAAAAATAAAAATACACATTTTTTACATTTATCAGACATTGAATTGATATGAAACCAGAACAGAATATCTAACAAAACATGCAGTCTATTCACTTTGATTTTTTGCTCCAAAAATATACTTCACAGAGAGTTATTGCAGGTTTCATGCACGATAGGCTCACTTTCACTTATAACTCAGTCCAAAACCCCCAAGCCACCAAAATACATCACAGTTCTCATACTCCAAGATACAAAGACTAAAATGAAAAACCAAACCAAACCAAAACAATAACAGCAACAACAAAAAACCTGCAAGATTCTTTTGTGAAGAAAGAAGCATATCTCCTAAGATGACAAATATGTCCCAGTCAGTATACAAACATTGATCCCAAAGCACCAACATGCTGAAATCCTGGATAGGAGGCCCTGGCAGCAAAATAAAATCTCTCATCTCCCTGTGGGTCACAAAACATAAATAACACTAACACTGAGCTAATAAGTGGACTCATATTACCCTTTGCTGTGGCTTTCAGGAAAGCTTTCATCAAATTTATTGCCAGAGCTACTGCACATTATTGTGTCCTTTATTAGGCATTCTTCTCCCTGAAGATTAATTCAGGGCTTTATGAAGCTGCGTGTTCCAGAGTAATAGATGATTGCAAGTAAGTTAAGAGGTGTCACAGTCACATCACTATAGACACACAGAATTGTGGTCAAATATCCAATGACATTTTTGACATAGTATATTGGCTTAAATTCACTGTGACAACTGTCTCTTTGGGGCACTGACAAAATAGGAATCTTTAAGAGACATTCAGATTTGTGGAAGACAGATAATGCCAAATAAAAACAGCTGTAGTATGTTCCCTCAACTATATCTATAAGATGGCAATATAACCTCTAGGAAACTGAAATATTCTGTTCACTCACAGGGTCTTGTTTTTTACCTCCTTGATGTCATTTCTACCAAAAAGCTAGATTGAACTGATAAAAATCTAAGAGATGTTTTACACATGTGTCATATACCTAATCTCTATGAGGATAAATTAGCATCGGTTTAACTTGTACTTCTGAAGCCAATTTTGAATTTACAATAGCATGCTGACATAAAAGAAACTTTGAATTTGTCTACTTGACTTCTAATCATATTCATTTTTCTATCCATCTATTCAATAACTATTGAATGCCTATTATCTGTTAGCTACTCTTCTGGGTATCAGGGAAAACAGTGTTTTCAATTGGAAAAAACAGCTGAATTGCTGTTTTAAGTTCTATGTAACGTATAAATTCATGACAGATTAAATTTGCTATTTAGATATTTGTGTCTTTGCAGAGCTATGTCTAAATCACAAAATATAATGTTAGATAGATATTTAGTAAATTCCAATTGGCACAATCAGCATAGAGAGCTCCTTTGTGTTTACAAAAGTCACTATGCGGACTTTTGCATGTGCGACATGGACAAATTTATTATAAATTCAAATTTCCTCCTTTTTGTTTCGAAAAATGTTTCCTATATTTGAGTTAAATGTCAAAATAGTTTTTACATATTTTTACTAAGAGTAATATTTATAGGACATGAAAATTTCTAGTGCAAATAACAACAAATTAAAGGGATTCTTTGGCAAAAACAACATATATTTCTATGGGCACTGACTTTGTACCAGACACTGTTTTAAGTGCTTTACATATATTAACAATGATTATGAGTTAGGTACTATTATCCTCACTTTACAAAGAAAACTGAGACAGAAATTCACACGGCTGGTGAAAGGCAAAGTCAGGATTACAACGTAGGCAGAGGCTGAAGGCTGAATTTATCCCCTATGTTATACTAGCTGGGGAGAGAGAGAAGGGGAGAGGGAGAGAACGAGAGAGACAGAGAGAGAATCCTTTACATTGTAGCTGGATAATTTCAAACTATGAGTCCTAGAAATTTCCTGAATTACCTATAGTCATAATTCCCTGATAGATTGATTATTCAAGGTGCTATATACAATTTATAGGCACTCACTTGAAATGAAAACAGAAATCTTATTTTTACCCTTCTCCTAACAACAGATTGTTTTAAAAACCATCGGTTGTGCAAGCCATAGAGTTTTTACATATGTTAGCTTTCCTAACTAATGGACATGGTGATTTCTCTGCAATTCTAAAATTCACTGATTCATTTATTCATAATTAGAAAAAATAGCAACTGCAAGTGAGAATTATGGCCACGCTGATAATATGAAATTAAAAAAAGAATTACGGGGCACAAAAATGGACTGTCATTAATTAGTATGAATTGAAATCCTAATGATTTTTCTTGATTTGGCTTCAACAATTCTGGCAGGCAATACAAACTGAGGTTGGTTGTATTTTTCTTCTTAAAACTATTATTTTAAAAATTTCCTTCTACAGGGCATTTCCCCCTGCAAACAATGTTTCAAGAATTCTAGAACAGTTTTTCACTGCTCGACAGGAAATAATAAGGGTGAACTCTTATGTTTAAAAAATCCACCTATATAGAAGTAGGCTATTTCAAAGTGAAAATATACCAGAGTAATATCCGAAGAGTCTAAATAAGTCTACTCTTTTAATCTCTCTTCTAGATTTATTTGCAAGCTTTCCTCACACCATTCCCATGTTAGTGTGGAGAGTTTTCCAGGATAAAACCTTCTAATTAGTTCTTAATAAGCTTTTCTTGGACAGGCTTACTAACAGATGCCACTTGTTAGGCTGTGAATATGGTAGGATCCTGTTTAGATTTATTTTACTATTATTATTTAGTTAGTACTTGCAGCTATTCATGGATCAAGATAGGAAAATTTTGCAAAACTTTTTTGAAAGCCTTGCATTTTTTAGACACAACTACATATTTGCATATACTTAGGGCAACAGATATTTCCCCAAGCCTAAAGCAACATAGCAAAAATCAAAAACAAACAAATGGAACCCTAGAAATCCTGGAAAATAGGGTATATTTTTATAAAGGCCTGCATGTGAATCTGTTGGGAAAAAAAGAATCTCCTTTGGGCATAACATTTTAAAGGTCTAAAATGTGTGAAGGACCAACAAGATTTTAGAGATTCATATGCAGAAGTGAAGAATATAAAAATCAGTTGTTATACTAACCCTTAACTGCTATGAAAAATGATTTCATTAAATCATGTCCACTCATTTGAAGCAGACATTTGATAATAACACATCACTTTTGTCCTTGAAAAGGAGCAGGAAAACATAATGCTACTTGACTTATGGAATGGCCAAGTAAGGAACTCAGCAAAAAGCAATGATAAAACTAATCAAATTTATCAAAAACAAATATTTCAAGACTCTAGAAATTGGCCAACGACATATAACAAATTGAGAAAAGTTTATTCAAGGAAAGCTACTAAATATAAACAAGGACAATGAGACTATATGGCATTTTAACCTCGGGCTGCTCCCATTTCCAAGTTCAAGCTCCAGGTTGTGGTAGTTCTACCAGTGCAAGGCAGGCCATGAGGACTTGGTAGTCTTGGCTGTCTAGATTTTGATCAAGGAGAATAAAAACCCATGTATGCAGGCGTTGTCAAAACAGGTATGATCTTGCTGACAGTCAGGAAAGGATATTCATCCCTAGGTGACCATGAGGACTTGGGTACTCACTAAGTAATAGCAAGGACAGATGTCTATTGACTGAAATTTTAATATGGACTCCAATCTACACACAGATACATTAGCAAACAGTGGAAGCCCTATTCATTTAAGGAGCTTATGGGCAAACTTCAATCAATCACTGATTTACTACTAAGTTATACTGACCTAGAGGTAATTCCTTTTAAGCCAGTGTTAAAAATAAAAACAATAAATAATCTTTAAAAATAGAGGAGTGGACACATCAATTGCCAGAGTCAGATTCTTCAGAAGTCATCTAGGTGAGACAGAAAACAAACCAAACAAATAAAAAATAGTAAAAACGAAACAATCCACAGAGGGAAATCCAGATCCATAGACACTAAACTAAATTTTCTAAGATGTCCAGTTTTCAACAGCAATAAAAAGTATATGAGATGCAAAAATCAGGAATATATAACCCGTATATAAGAATAAGAAAAAAAAAAGAAATCAAGAGAAACTGTGTCTAATATTGTCCAGATGTTGGACTCAGTAGAAAAAGACTTCAAAGTATCCACTATAAATGTGTACAAACAAATAAAGGAAATGATGCTTAAGGAATTAAAGAAACATGTGTTGTCAATGGCTCACTTAATAGACAATATCAATATAGAGACAGAATTTATTTGATAAACAACACCAAATGGAAATTTTGTAATTGAAAAGTAAAATAACTGAAATGAGAAATTCACTAGAGTGATTCAACAGCAGATTTTAGCTAACAGAGGAAAGAATCAATGAGTTGAAGGTAAATCAATAAAGATTATCCAATCTGAAGAATAAGAAAAATGAAAGAGAAATGAACAGCCTCAGAGACTTGGGGTTATCAACCATACTATCATACATATAACGGAATTCCTAGAATGAGAACGGGGACAAAATGAAGCAAAAAGAATATTTGAAGAAATAATGGGTAAATCATTCAAAATTTGAAGAAAAATATTAATCTACATATCTGAGAAACTCAACGAAATCAAAGAAGAATAAACATAAAGAGAACCATGCCAAGACACATCATAGACAAATGGTTGAGAGACAAAAACACAGAAACAATCTTGAAAGCAGCAAGAGAAAAACAACGCATTACATTCCAGGGAACCAAAGTAAGATTAACAGCTGACTTTTAATCAGGCATACTAGAGACCAGGAGTCAGTTGGTTGGCTTATTTGATACGTAAGCGAAAAACAAAAAATTCCCGTCAAGTATACTATATCCAGGGAAACTTTCCTTCAAAAATGAACGTGAAAAAAAGTCATTCCTACATAAGCAAAGACTGATAGAATTCACAACTACCAGGTCTGCACTGCAAGAAATACTAAATTCTTTCCAGTTGAAAGAAAGCAGCATGACACAGAGAAAAAAAAGAGCATTAGT
>NW_012155507.1:2949570-2982257 GCF_000956105.1 Propithecus coquereli | reverse complement strand
GTTTGGCAAAGTTTTAGGATACAAAACCAATATACAAAAATCAAATGTATTTCTACATACTAGCAATGGACAATCTGAAAATGAAACTAGGGAAAAATTCCATTCAAAATATCATTAAAAAGAAAAAAACCTTAGAAATAAATTTAACAAAAGACATGCCAGACTTACACACTAAAAGATATAAACCGTTGTTGAGATAAATTAAAGATGAATTAAAGAAAATCAGAAAAAAATTCATGTTTATTATTTGAAGACTCAATATTGTTAAAACGAGGATTCTTTTCAAATTGATCTAAAAATTGAAAGTGATCTTTGTCAAATTGTCACCAAAAATGGTAAAGTGTGTAAATCTAAAACTGCCCCTTTACAAAAACAATGAATAAGCTGGCAAATTGTCAGGATCACCTTTCTCAGAACTCTGGAATCATATCTAAAACTCACACCAACCAGAGGAATACTTATTGAATTTAAGTAAGGAACTCTGTAGAATTTTATTAATAATTTACTCTGTTAACAACCCCCACTCCACTCTACTTTTAAGATGGCATCCTGCATTTTTGTGCAACTTACTGGCATCAGAGGAAGCCATAGAGAATTTGTTCTCAAAGAATTGTGGTTGTGTGTTTTGGCCTGTCTGATGACTCTCTGAAGGATGGGCCCAATGGCCTGCATTTGTTTTGCCTACACAGAGCCTTCTTAGGGCTCAGGCAGCATCCTGGGCATCAGTAAATATATTATATTACCCTCTGCTGCCAGGGACATGCAATAACAGTCATGGCAAGTAATACACCAAAAATATTGGGAAGAAAGAGGATAGAGAAAGAAATGCTTCTAGAAACGAAGTCTTTGAAAAGCACCTGCATATTCCAGGGAATGCAGAGGGCTAAGGGCATGTCCAGTGCTGGAAACATGATAATTAAAGACCTGAGAAGACACTAAGCTTTCACCTCTGGCCAACTTCAAGACTCTGTGCAAACAGAAAGTAAAGGCTAAAGCAGTATTGTAAATTGTCCATCTAACTGCATGTCTAAGCATTAAAATATTCTCCCAAACAAACCCAATCTGTAAACATTGGGGCCCATCTCTCTCTCTCTCTCTCTCTCTCTCTCTCTCTCTGAATTTCAAGAAATCTATGCCGAATTATTAGCCAAGGGAATAGAGACTAATGAGAGAGAGACTTTAGTGAACAGACTCAACAAAAACTACAGATTTTACAAAATTAATACAAAAAATCACTAAACAACCATAAAAAATTACAAAAGTTTCAGAAGTAAGCTAAGATGAAATGAGAGAATCTTCTTCCTCTTTTTATAAGGGCATTAATCTTATCATGGGAGCTCTACCCTCATGACCTCATCTACCCCTACTTACTTCCCCAGAGGCCCTACCTCCAAATGCCATTACACTGGGTATTAGGGTATCAGTATATGAATTTTGAGCAAAACACAAACATTCAGACCATAGCAGATGGGATGTAGAAAAACTGGAAGCCTAATACATTGCTTGTGGATATTTAAAATGGTATGACCTCTTTGAAATACAGGTTGGCAGTTTTTTCCAAGATAAACATAAACTTTCCATATGACCCAACAATTTCACTCCTAAAAATCTACACAATAGAAATAAAACATATTTCTATATAAATACTCATACATTAATGTTCATGAAATTATTATTTGTGGCAGCTAAGGAAAACATCCACATATTCATTAATTGATGAACAGATAAAAATAAATATGGCTGTAGTAGACTGAATTGTGTCCCCCAAAAAAGATATATTTAAGTTTTAACTTCTGATATCTATGAATGTGACATGTTTAGAAACAGGGTCTTTGCAAATTAGTCAAATTGAGATGATTTAATACTGGGTAAGGGAGGGCCATAAGCCCAGTGACTGATGTCCTTATAAGAAGATAAAAGGATACCCAGACAGAAAGGAAGAAAGGCAAAGTGAAGATGGAGGTAAAGATTGGAGTTATGCTGCCACAATTCAAGGAACTACTAGGGCTAACAGAAAAAGAGGTAAGGAAAATTTCTTCTTTAGAACGTGCTGCCACCTTGATTTTGGATTTCTAGCCTCCAGAACTGTAAGAGACTTCATTTCTGTTGTGTTAAGCCACCAAGTTTATGGTGAATTGTTACATTAGTTGCATTTCTGGGCAACTAAACCAGTTATATATCCATATAATTATTACATACTTTGCAGAAATAAAAAGAATGAAATACTGATAGATGCTACAACATGGATAAACCTCAAACATATTGTGCTAATTTTAAGAAGACTTATTTAAAGACTACATGTTTTAGAATCTATTTATTTGTAATGTCCAGAAAAGGAAAATCTATGGATACAGAAAACAGATCAGTGATTGTCTAGGAGAGAGCACAGGGATTGACTGCAATGGGTATGACTGATGTTTATTAGGGTGAAGGAAATGTTCTAAAGTTGGATTGTTTTCTCAAGCCTGTAAAGTTACCAAACTTCATCGAATTGTACACTTAAAATAAGTGAATTTTTGGCATGTAAAATATCCCTCAATATGATGTTTAAAATAAAAAGAAATAACAAGAGTTATATATTTCACTTCCTGGACACTATCAGTTAGTATGTATTGTTATGATGAACATTTCTCATCAATATAAAAGGCATAATTTTAACTATGTCATACCACCACAGATTTTTTGGAACGATATACATAAATGCATGCCAAAACTATAGCAGCATTAAGTGCTATTCATCAATCCTAGTTCTAAAGATTTTTGTTAAATTCATACTAAAAACTCGATACATCTTAATTTCATCTCACAATAGGGACTAATACTGGAAATAATTTCTGAAAGGAGGTGCAAGTGGGGAAATAAAATTAAGCACAAACATTTTACTATTTGTTGACCCATGAAGATAAATACTATGCTATCAATTCAGAAAACTCACTACCCCATCATAATTATACTTGAGGCGTGAGAGAATTGATAGTTCTCATTAAAACAGAATCTCAGAGAGTGTTATAACAGAAACTAATGAAGAGTAAAATCACATTGACAACATCAGCAGTTAATGAAACTTAATAACTCCACAGTGTTACCTGAATACAGTGGTACATTGAAATAGTAAAAAGCCTTGTGGTCAGGAAGAAAGAAACAAAAAAGAAAAGAGACAAAAAGTAACATTTATTGTGTATCTATCATGTGCTACGCTTTTTCACATGCATGGTCTCATTCGATCCTTGCACTTCCCTGCAAGTTTGGTATCATTATCCCTATTTGAGAGCTGACAAAACTGAGGTTTACAGGCTGATGAACTTACCCAAACTAAAACAGACACTGGGATTTTAAAATAGGTGAGTATGAGCCCATTCACTATGCCATTTAAATGTTTGTTGGAAAAACTAACTTTAATTTATTGAGGCAGGAGACTGATAAAAATCCTGATACTCAATCTGCATCATGATTTCTGTGGAGTGGATCCAGTCATCAGAATTTTTTAAAGTGCCAAAAGTGATTGCAATGTGCAGCCAGAGTTAAGAATGACTGCCAAAAGGGAAATGGGATTTTTTCAAGTGGAAATATTATAGGTCTGGGAATCAGGAGACTATACTTTACTTCTCTCTCAGTCCAATAGATTTCTCTGTGACATTTGGCAAGTCACCCAACCACTCTGGTTTTCTCATCTCTTTTGTATGTAAATTTCAATGCCTACCTCATTTACCTCACCTGAGGATAAAACTGGCAAACAATTATTTATCCATCCGTTCATTTAATTAATAAATGTTGAGTCATTACTATGAGTGAGACACTATTCTAGGTACTTGGGATACATCAGTAAATAAATAAGATTCATGTTGCCAAGGAGTGGAGCTTACATACTAACGGGGAGAGGCAGATAATAAAAATTAGACATGTAATTGACATAGTATGTTAGAAGACGATAGTGAAAAATAGAGCAGGATTAGAAAATTCAAGGTGTGGAATGGGGGAGGAGAAAAGAGGGAGAATGAAAAAAAAAGGGAGAATGGTTTCAGTTTAAATAGGGAGGTAACAGAGATCTCATCAAGAAAGTGAATATATATAAAAGTGTTGGAAAAGTATAAAGCATCATATGTGAACTGAAAATGATATTATAGTAGGGTTCTAGACTCCTGATCTAAGCGGAGAAATGAAAGCTATGTGTTTATTATTTGCATCAGTGAATAAATATTTTCATTGAAACATATTAGCTATTATGGAAGACAATATTTAGGTTATAACTTCACAATGTCAAACAATCAATTAGACTTTTAAGCCATTTGTTTAACAATTTTCACCAGTTGTTTGAACCTGGCCTGATTAATCCTGATATAATTATATATAGTGCACCTGAAATCCAAACTATTAGTTAATATAGTCTATTCAGTCTCCAGTTAAGTAAAGACAAAAATTGAACAAAGTGATTATCTGATCCTGTTTTGAAATGATAAACTCATTATTCCTGTATGGCTATACCATACATTCAGCTAAATTTTTGTAATATACTCCGTGTTCTTTTCTGGTATTGTAGCTTCTGACCACGTCCATATACCATTGCACTCAAAACATATTGTGAGATAAGATGTGTTAGCTGCCAGTATCGTCAATGTGATTTTATTATTCATTAGTCTCCTTTGTGTGCTATTTCAGGTTTTTGTATTTTAATAGAACTCATCAGTTTCTGTATACCTTCCATATAATTATGATCATAGTGTGAGTTTTCTGAATTAATAGCACAGCATTTGATGTCATATATTTCAAAGGTAGAAAAGTTTCTTTTTTGATTTGCCTTGTTCTGTTTTCAGAATTCTAGCTTTTGTCCATTTGTCTTCTCCCTATAAATCTTATGTTACTTATATTAGCCCTATGGGTTCCCTGGAGTTCCCTGTCCACTCAGTGTCCTTCAGAGAGATAAAAAAGCCAGTTTATGCAGTTAATACTGGACATGGGTTTAGCTACATGCCACTATTCTGACTATTGTTTAAGGATGGATGCCTAACTCCAGAAGTGAAGTAATTTCTGATGTTGGAGAACCATCTGTTACCTCTGAGATTTTTGTCTGTTGTTTTTCTTACCTAAAATCTCTTCTCCATGTTCATTCTGTTCTAGCCACTTGATGTTCCTCAAACATATCAAATATGCTTCAACCTAAAGACATTTGTATTTATTGTTCCCAATGCCTAGGAAACTTCCCCAACTATCTACATGGTCAACTTCTTTACTTTATTAAATTCTCACATAATTAGAGAGGCATTCATGTACATCCTATGGAAAATATCCCTACCCTCACCCCTTCAACTCTATCCCTTAACCAGGGCAGCTGGCCTGGCCAAGGTCTACTGAACTGTACCATTGAGAATTAATATGCTGAATTATCTAATAGGCAGATACACAAACTAAAGGCACCAGCAAAATAGGGCCACAAAAGATATTTTAAAAGTAATTTGATGTCATCGAAGTAGTTACCCAGGGATTTCCTTATACTTATTTTTAATTACAGATTGAGAATGGAAGTGTGGAATCATTGTGGTTTTAGTGCTTTGGATCTCTAAAGATTTTGTAAGAAGACCCCCAAAGCAAGCGCCGCAGCAACAAAAATAAATAAGTGGGATCTAATCAAATTAAAAAGCTTCTGCACTGCCAAGGAAACTATCATTAGAGTGAATAGACAGCCCACAGAATGGGAAAAAATATTTGCTCTCTACACATCTGATAAAGGGCTGATAACCAGAATCTATCTATAACTCAAAAAAATCAACAAGAAAAAATCAAACAACCCCATCAACAAATGGGCAAGCGAAATGAACAGAAACTTTTCAAAAGAAGACAGAATAATGGCCAGCAAACATATAAAAAATGCTCAACATCTCTAATCATTAGAGAAATGCAAATCAAAACCACAATGAGATATCACCTATCACCGGTGAGATTGGCCTCTATCAAAAAAACACAAAACAACAAATGTTGGCGAGGATGTGTAGAGACACGAACACTTCTACACTGCTGGTGGGACTGCAAATTAGTGCAACTCTGTGGAAAAGAATTTGGAGATACCTCAGAGAGCTAAAAATTGTCACCATTCTTTTATAAACGACATTCTGGGCTAAGTGTATGTAGATATACATAACATACATTTTAATTAGCCACTTAAAATGAACATATGTTGATTTCTTTATCCTATAAGATGAAGGCCCTCAAGATGAAAAAGAATAAAATACTTTTTTCCAAGGGTATCATATTCAGGATCTCATTTTATGTTTTTAAATTGGTGGTAACCACAGATGCTAATCAGACTCTACATAATCTTATTCCAGATTTATTTTAAAGATGACTCCTCAGGATATGGAATATATTGAGTCTGAGCTGCAAGAGAAGCTAACTAGTCTCTATTATCTGTCTCTCTTAAATGTACTTGTGTGCCCTAGTATTCCAGAGGTTGCTGTTTAAAGATGAAGAGGAACTGTGCAATTTAGTGTTGAATGGACAATATGGCTAGAGCAGACATGTAATTATAGACTCTGTGAGATGCCTGCTGCTTATGTAATTTTCTTTCCTATCTCAAGTCACTGTTGATCCCACACAATTCAGTCCCTTCCAGTTCCCCCTTTCTATCATCAGCATATTAATGCTCTTCATCATCATTCTTTAGAAATGTGTCACATATCACATTCTCCATCCTTTGAAACATATGGTCTGGAACTATTCAATAGCTGCAATATGATGATTCTGGGCTGCTGAGCACAACTGATTGGCACATTAAACTGCTAGGAAACTCTTATCTGGGGTAGACAGAATTCTTTCCAATGTAGTCCTAAGGGGCCCTCCAACAATGAAAAATAGTAATTTGAAGTCCTTTCTACCTGTCTGTTGCCAGGCAGATCTAAATGGAGTTCCAATAGTTTTTCTTTTCCCAGAACCCATATTAAAGCAAATCAAGTATAAGCCATTAGAAGTTGGAGTTTGACTAGAGACTTTGCTGTTATCAATTTAAGAAGTATTTTAAAGTATTTTTATCCCCAGATATAAAACTGTAAAGCAATTTGATGTATGTGAGAAAGTTACATTTTCTTAAACTACTGTCACTAACCAATCAGTTAAAAAGAAAATTACACACACACATTCGCATATATGTGTAATGATTTTTTTAAAAAGCTTGTGCTTTTATAAATCTTAAATGTATGCTTGAACTAAAAAAACCTTTCATGTTTCCCCACCCACACAGTATCCAGCTTAACCTGAACACATTTTAGAGATAAGGAAGCTCTAGCTACTTAAAACAAATATGACACTTGATTCAAAATTCTGCATTTGAAGATGGATATTTTTGATTTTTATACATTTTCCATGATAGAATCTTTAAACTTAATGAGTTGTTAGGATGAATTAATCTGCAGTTGAATGGTAAGTATTTCAATGGCAGTATTTCCATAAATGAAAGCAAATGATGCTGTGTTAGCTGCGTGAAGCAATTGAATATTAGTGTGCTCTAATTGCCTATGGTATTCTTTTATCGCCTCTGACAAATTGCTATATACGTTGATTTATACACCTTCAGTTCTTCCAAATTTTATCCTAGAGGTAGCTGCATGATGCACTGGCAAGTGATTGATATATTTGTTTGTAAACACATGAAAATTATGAGGCATTATTATTTGGAAACACCTATGAAAATACAATACAGTTAATTTTTTATTATGTTTTACTATCTTATTAATCTGAATGTTACTTCCTTCAGTTTCTCCTCTATCATTTTAGATTAACCAGTATTTGCTGCATTAAACAAATATTGCTTTCCTGAGGTAACTGTGTCACCTTAAAAGTTCTTTGCTGGAGGACAAAAGCTGAGATCTTTTTGATTACGAGTATTCCTTTGCATTACTTATGCCCTTATGTTAGTGAAGATTATATCAAATAATTGTTTTAGTAAAATTTAAAGTACATTCTTTAGTTTTGCATCCTGAAAGGGTCCCCATTGCCAAAGCAACAATCCCTTAAAAATTCAACTGTGAGTCAGTTTAACACACTTTTTTTTTTTTTTTTTTTACTTTGGAGGCTTGCCACAAGAATTGCAAATTAATGAGCTATCTTTAAATTAAAGCTCTACGCAGCTTCATATCCACAAGCCTGAAATCATAGAGAAAACAATAGCCTCTGAGCTATTTTATTAGCAGAATATGACATATATCCATAGCAGACCAAACATTTAAAATGGACAGCATGAACAGCAAGATGAAAAAGATATGCATGGAATACTAAAAGAAGTTTCTCTAAATTTCAAGAATAAAATTCTATGTGAATTTTATTTTCTATTGCCAGCTTGTCACTCAAATGCAATACTCCGTATTAGTGGAAAGGAAAAGCTTTAAAAATGTAGAGTAGTTTACATTTTCTGGGGTTTGGCAATTAACTTTGTTTTCAAACTGCACCTGGGAAAAAGGCAATTATTTTTAATCTTAAGTCATAAGCACTAGACTTATTTTCCAAACTAAATGTATGATGACGATAATATGTTTAATAAAATTATTTTAGCCATTACATTAAAATGTCTTTCTGTTCATAGGCCCACATTACTGGTGCACCCTGAGCACCATAAAGTAAGTTCCTTTATATTCCTAACTGGGTTCTAATAAGTATACATAGATTTTAATTTGTGAATGAATAAAGTGACATTGACATTTAAAAGGCCTCTCTCCCATTTCATTTAGAAACAAAATAAAACTCTTTCAAGCTTCAAGGAGCAAATGGTAGTGGAGAAGCAATAAAAGTAGAGCATGTCTTATATCTTATATTTTTATACCTACTTGATTATTTATTCATTTTCATTTGTTTTAAGGAAGTGCGGAGGAATGCTGGGGAGTGAATGCGTGTGGTGCCATGATTATCTCAATAAGGAAAAGTAAACCTGGGAGGGCAAGGAACTTGCTTAAGGCTACACAACCATTAAGTGATAGAGCTGAGACTCAAGACCAGGTTTATCTATTTCCAAAGCTCATGCACTTTCTACAGAATCACATTGGTTTATCTTAAACTATAATATAAACTAACAAATATCAGATATGGTGTGTTTAAATACAACTCCATACAAAGAACATTTGAGGTAACATTGAGTTTATATAAAAAGTGTCAGTTTCATTCACCATAGTAGTATTAGTATCTGACATCTGTGTAGTTGGTTAAATCACTGCCAGGGCTTTAAGCTGTCTTCCCCTATTGCTCCTGTTTCAACCAGAAACTTCGCCTTTTTTTCTCTTCTAACTATTGAAACTGAAAATAATCATCTGTAAAAAAAAAAAAAAAAAGAAAAAAGAAAAAAGAAAAAGTTCCACTGCAAAAAAATATTTGACAACGGCTTTTATACCCATGTATATTACACTCAGCACTAGTGTTAATCACAGTCACTGCTACCTGATCTTAAATTGTCCCATTTGTGGGTCAATAGAGAAGGTTCAAGCAAGTAATTTCCACAACTTACCAGATATTAAGAAATTATGTAATTATGCAATGGTTCTTTCTAACCAAAAATATGGTGGATAATCACAATATTCCCTGTGAATAGGCTTAGCTACCCTCCATAAAACCATTAGTTCGCTTTGATATATTAGAACTACAAGATAGTTATAATAATTTTAACAAAGACTCAAAATTAGACTGAGTTAAGAGGAACAATGCAACAATAATAAAATCACCATTTGTAATATCTCAATGGTTACTTTTTGGGAGCTGTTGTGATGGTTGACTTTGTGTGTCAACTTAACTGGGGCACAGAGTGTTCAGATATTTGGTCAAACATTATTCAGGATGTATCTATGAAAATTTTTGGACGAAATTAACATTTAAATCAGTAGACTGAGTAAAGCTGATTATCCTTCCTAATGTGGGTGGCTGTCATCCAATCAGTTGAAGGCCTGAATAGGAAAAAAGAGTTCATTTACCTAAGAATAAGGGAACTCCTTCCACCTGACTGCATGAGCTTGCACATCAGTCTTTTACTGCCTTTGGACTTGATCTGAAACATTGGCTCTTCTCGTATCTTGAGCCTGCCGGCTTTTGGACTGGATCTTATACCATGGACTGTCCTGTTTCTCAGGTTTTTGGACTTGGACTAGAACTACTCTATTGTTCTCCTGGGTCTCCAGCTTGCTGGCTGCAGATCATGGGATTTCTCAGCCTCCATAATTGCATGAGCCAATTCCTTATAATACATCAATCGGTCTCTCTCACTCTTTCTCTCTCTGTCTCTCTCTCTTCGCCTCCCCCATTGACTCTGTTTCTCTGAGAGCTCTGACTAATACAGTTGCTTTTTCATAATTAAATCTTAGTTTAACTTCAGCGAAGTAGCTCCATGAAGTTTTGGCTCATACGCAAAAGAATATTAAGACTCAAGCTTCCAAAGTAAAACATAAAGCCATTTCCCCATTTATCCTACTTTTTGTAAAATAAAAAAGTGAATTATTTTAGATGGTAAATGGAAAGTAATTGGTTAGGTTTTACTTAATTTCACAGACCATGGACATAAACCAAATACAGTTTAAAATAAACAGAAATTCAGATGAATCTTTAGAGTTATTTGAGGAAAAATATTCAATAAATAATATGTACTTAAAGAACAAAGCCTTCAAAAATTATTACTTTGTGTTTGTCCCCTACTTCTAAACATAACTTTGATCATCCACTTGTAATAAAAATTAATTTTATTATATTGCAATAAAACATCCCATTCATTCATTAATTCGATACATAGATATTTATTGAGCACCTTCTATATACTCAACATTGAACTGCGTTTATATTGGTGAATAAAAAAGACATAATGTCTGCTTTCATGGAGCTTATAAAGTTTGATGGGGATGAAAGGCAATAAACAATAAACAAAAAAGCTAAACTTTATGTAAGGATTCTAAAGATCTTCTATTTAAACTTACCCTCACTCTTCATTTTAAAATTCACTTAGCCCAAAGACATCTGCATAAAGTAGAAAACAAAATATTGTCTAATCACCTTATTTCCAAGAGTAGTGCTGGCCTCTGGCAAAAACAAATATTTGCCTTAATGACTTAACCTTGCTGTCCTATACAGTTTACTCCAAACCTTCTCTGGCAACTTTTGTTTACATGCACTTTGATTATGCATAAAAATGACAATTTTTGTTTTGTGCCATCTTTTCTGAGGTCACCTCCACTTACTATTATTGAAACTGTGCCAACAACAGGCAGATTCCTCACAGATTACAGCAAATAAACTATAAGGAGGAAGGAAGACCTGAAGAAATCTACTCTAAAGCATGGCACACATCTTTATGGAGTGAATGCTCTGTTATCTGCACTGCAGGGGATAACAAGATCAATGAGAGAAAGATATTGTCTTTGAATGTCCCTATTATCTAGCGGAGGTATGGAAAAACTGCATGAACATATTGTGAATAACAAAAGGGGAGCATTCCAGAGGGTGTTTCCAATCTAATGTTTTAGATGATTAAACAGTAGCAACAAGATAAAGGTAAACACCTTGCTGTGTCCCCATCCACATACACATCTTATAGTATATGCACATATATAAATGAAATACTGCTTCCTGCCTTTCTTCCTCATTTTTACTCCTTTCTGTAATATCTAAAAGTGACCTTCTTTCATATGAAAAGGCTGTTCTATATTAGCATGAAAGATGTGTCTTGTTCATCAAATATTTATTTAGCAGCTGTTATGTGCTAGGCTCTGAGTTAGTGTTCGGGGATCTAGAATTGAGTCCCTAAATAGTAACTTTCAGGAATATTTAAGGAGCTTATAGTCTAGTGCTGTGCTGTTCAGTATGGTAGCCACTAGGCAGGTGTGGCTACTAAGCAGTTGAAATGCAGCTAATCTAGATTGAGATATTCTATAAATATAAAAGTACTTATATTTTAAAATACCAGATTTGAAGACAATTCAAAAGAAGGAATGTAAAGTAGCTCATTATGTTTTATAGTGATGACATTTAAAATGATAATATTTTGGATTAAATAATTAAATAAAATATATTAACATAAATCCATTTCACCTGTGTTTTTTAATTTTTAAATATTACTATTAGAAAATTTAAAGTTACATATGTGTCTTGCATTGTATTTCTATGGAACAGCAATATTGGTCTAGTAGAAGGGACTGCTATGCAAACAAATAATTATAATAAAGTGTGTTAAATATTGGAGCAAGGGTTTATAAAAACAGTTCCTTGTAATTAAGGCACCAAATGTCTTACTCCATATTTCATTCATCTCTGTTTTCTTTTTATTTCCACATAGCCAGGCATTTATGAAAGATCACAGAAGTACAAAATCCTTTAAACTTATTAATGTTTTGCAGAAAGTCCCATGAAAGGAGAAGGGGAAATCTCTACGAAAGATGTTTACTTTGCAATTACCCTAAGTTAAGCTATCCATTTCTGAAAGTTTCGCTTGAGGATCCAATGTTTTAGCCTATGATTTTAGTTTACTGGTTTTTGAAAAATAAGAGTAATAATTATAGCTAAAATCCATTGTGTATTTAGTAGAATGATTACCAGACACTATACAAAAATATTGTACTGAAGTTATTTTCTCTCTCTTTCTTCTATCTCTTATTTAAAATCTCACTTCAAACATAGCTATACATCTCAAATTTTAAGCATGCATTTAAATCTCCTTCAACCCCATATTCCCATTTAATTATGATACTGTCTCTCTCTCCTCTTAGTCAAATATCTTGTGCCCATTTTTGTTGGACTCATTTAATAACTTCCCCATTACTTCTCTTCTCATTCTGGCATCTGCCTCTTTATCTTACTAAAAAAGTTTTCTATAAAGTCATCAACGATTTTCAGGTGCCTCAATTCAAACTGAAAATTTCTGTTATTATTTATTTTACTTAACCTCTCAGCATTATTGAGTACTGTAAATCACTCCCTCTTTCTGGAATCAACGAGTTTTTATTTTGGTTTGCTTTTTAGTTTCATGAAAATTTACTATCTCAGTTTCCCTCCTACCTCTCCACTACTCCAACCCTAACACGTTCATAATCCCATTTTTGGAGTCTCAATTCTAGTCCATCTTTTCTTTCACTCTGTATGTTCTCCTTAGTGAATCTCGTTTATGTCCATGGTTTCCTTTACCACCTACATGCAGATGACTTGTAAATATCTATTTCTAGCACTGAGAACCAAATTTTTATATCCACCTTACAACTTGGTCTCTCCACTTTGATATATCAAAGGCATGTCGATTTTAACACGTGCAAAACCAGACTCATAATCTTCCACCTTCACCTTACTCTGGTTCCCTTCTGGTATCTCTTAGCAATCTCTAACTGGGAAAATCAAAAAAACAGGAATCAATCTTCATGTTTCTGTCATTTTCAACACCTAAGTTCTGTAAAATTCTACTTCCCACGCATTTCTTGCATTCATACATGTCTATCTCTATCGCAATCACGATAATAGGTGCTTTGAAATGGTTTTTGACTGACTAAAGAAATGAATGAATGTATTCATAATAAAAAAAAGAGACATAAAAGTATAGACTGAGTTTATAGGAAATGAAGTACATATTCTAATTTGTCTGGGTGGTTTCAGTCATATGAAATAGCAGAAGATAAACCTGGAAAGAAAGACTGGTGTCAGGCCACGGTGAACTTTTAGTGGTATGTTTTTGAGTTTTGATTTTATTTTGTAGGTACTGAGAAGACTTGCATGTTTTATTTCTTTTTGTTTTTGTGTGTAACATGGACAGAAGGGAGAGAAATTAGTTACCATATTGGAGTTTAGATGATATTGAAACATTACAAGCCAGAGGTATTGATGGTCAGAACTAAAGGCTATAATGCAGATGGAATTGGAAAATAGATACCAGAGGCATTGTGGTGATTTTGTTTTGTGTTTTTCTTTCTAAGATATGATTATATAGAGGGATAAGAGAATAGGAGAGAGGAATAGGAGAGGGTGGAGAAATTAAGATAATTCTGAAATTTCAACATGGTTGATGATACAATAACAGGGAGAAGCATTAAACTCATGTATTATTCTCTTGCCTAATAGTCATCTTCACCTGGGTGCACCACATTCTTCAGAAAGCCAACATACAAAAAAATGACTTTTTTTCAGTTTTCCAAATTATTCTTCTCTTATAGATATTATATATTTTTTTGAGACAGGATCTCATTCTGTCACCCAGGTTGGAGCGCAGTGGCCAAATCTTAGCTCACTGCAGCCTCAAACTCCTGGCCTCAAGCAATCCTCCTGCCCCAGCCCCCCAATTAGCTGGGACTATAAGTGGGTGCCACCATGCCCAGCTAATTTTTTAAACATATTTTTTGTGAAGATAGGGTTTCACTGTGCTGCCCAGGCTGGTCTAGAACTCCTGGCCTCAAGGCATCCTGCTGCCTTGGCCTCCCAAAGTGCTAGGATTACAGGTCTGAGCCACCACACTCAGCATATAGGTCCTATTTTTGTTAACTGCCATTACCAGCACCTAGAAATTTTATGATCACCTTTTACTTTTCCTTATATCTGGACCATAATGCTCAGTTGCTCACCATGGCTTACTGATTTCATCTCCTAAACCTCTCTCAGATTTTTTTTCCTCTATTTTGATAACCTCTCACATAGACTATTGTAGGAGCCTCTAATTTGTATCTTTGTTTCCCACATCTCCTTTTAGACACCTTACGTATGGGAAATGATATAGGACAGTGGAAAGGGCTAGTGTTTGGAAGTAGACTGAAGCATGTTCAAATCTGAGCCCTGTTTCTTTTAATAAATTCCTTTGAACCAAGTTTCACTAATTATAAATGGGAATTTTGTTGATATGGTGACTGGAAACCCAAATATGTAATGTATTTGAACTTAATTGGTACCAAAAGTTAGTGGTAGTGGTTGTTATTATTATTACTCTCATTCTCTTAATACGTTTAGTCTTATTAACACTAGCTGTGTGACACTGGCCAAACATAATATCCCTAGGCTTTAGTTTACTCATTTGTGAAGTGGGGAAATTAACATTTACCTTTTGAATGTTGTGGAAAGGATAACAGTACAGACATGTATATAGCAAAAAACATAATGTTTAAGACTTCGCGAATGCTCAATAAGTGTTACTTCACTTTTCTCTACTTTTGCCTTAATCATTCTAACTTCTCAAATGTCGTACTTACTATGCACAAGGTAAACATTTTAAACAATCTGAAGGCTTCAAAATTAAAGTAAAAATACCTCTCCCTTTCCCTTGATCCCACTTTTAGATTTCAAATATAGTGTCTGAATATGTATCCCAGAGGTATGTATTTGTATCCGTTTTTATATGTTTGCTGGCCATTACTCTACAAGATAATACTATCCCAATACTTCTGCACATTGGATATTTCACTTAATACATTTTGCTGATCTTTCATATCAGCACATATGTATTTAACTGTTTTAAAATAAGCAAATATAGATATAATCTATTTTTAAAACAACATTACAATATCCATCATATGGATATATCACAATCATTTAAATTCCTCTCATTCACTTATTAAGGGGCATATAGTTTATTTCCATTTTTAGCTATTATAATCAACGTTATAATGAAAATAAATATCCATCTATTTAAACTTCATACATCGACAGAATAGGTTCCTAGAGTGGAATTAGCTGAATAAAATAGTGTGAGTATAAATGCGGGTAGATATTACAAAATAGCTCTGCAAAAATGTACACATATTTGAACTCCTTTCCGAGTGTTTTGTGTTTTTAGACTTTCTTATATTTGTCATCTTGTAGATATAAGACAATATATCTTTTGTTTTATTCTTATTTTTTCTTATTTATATATATTTAGGTTTCTGTGAACTGTATGGTAACATTCTTTGCCAAGTAAAAAAAAAAAAACCTGCTATCTTTTACTTAAGCATTTGTAGGAACTTTTGCATATTATTAAAATTAGTTTTTTTTCTGTTAAATGAGTTTTGAACAAATGAATGAACAAGTTCCTACTATTTTCCAAACTTGTCATTTTAGGTTTTTTTTTAACTTTGTTTATGGTCTTTTGGCATGCAAAACTTATCAGTATTTGTCTATAAATGTTTGTTATACAAATGAGATGATGAACTCTTGATCGAGCTGAACTAACAGTAACTAAATTCTCATGGGATCTCCTAGATAGTAATTATTTCCTTTCTCTAAACTAAAAACCTTTAAAACTAAACCATTGGGGAAACCTTTAAAAGTTTTTCAGAGTCTACATTTCACAGACTTGGATTAAATATAAAATAAAATGAAGTTTCCTTGTTAATATTTTCTATAGAAATATTCATCATTAGTTGACATCAAGTTGAAACCAATTATTTAATGTAAATCCTTTTCTTCTTAAACCTCATTCAGACTTGATAGAGACAATCTGTGAAATCCATTCCTTTATTAGAACTAGACACTAAAATTCCTCTGGTGGTTCTTTGTGATTTATGTATGGCTATAAGCATAAGTCATGTAAGACAATAAAGTCTATACCACTTATAAGAATGACTCATAGGCTGCCATACCGCATGCGAGATTTATAAAGAGCATACCATCATTTTGTCACCTTGTTCCTAAACACATGAATGAATTTCAAATAACACTTATCAGAGATTTAAAAATGATAGGCTAACATTAGTTAAGGCTACTACTTTATAGATAAGTACAATGCACGAAAAGACCACAACACAAAATCTTTCTCAATTGTAGGAACATTTTTATTAAAGTAGAAGATTAGATAATCAAAAAAAAGGGACAATACTCCAAAGTGTCTTGATTCGTAGCAAAAAAAAAAAAAAAAAAGACCCAGACAGGACACATATATTTTTTAAAAAATGGCTGATCAATTACATTTGATTTTTAAGCAACACAGTCTTGAACTGTGTGGGTCCACTTATATGTGGATTATTTTTTGCTTCTACCACTACTGAGATAGCAAGACCAAACTTTCTTCTTCTTCCTCCTCCTCAGCTTATCCAATTTGAAGACAATGAGAATGAAGACATTCATGATGATTCATTTCCATTTGATGAATAGTAAATACATTTTGTCTTATAATTTTCTTAATAACATTTTATCTTTTCTAGCTTACTTTATTGTGAGAATGTAGTATATAGTACATATAAAAACAAAATATGTAATTTTTTAAATCAACTATTTACGTTATTGGTAACGCTTCCAGTCAATAGTAGACTACTAGCGTTAAATTCTGGGTTAGTCAAAAGTTACATGTGGAGTTTTGACTGTGCAGGTGGTCATTACCCTCAACCCTCACGTTGTTCAAGAATCAACTGTATTATTGCCAGGCTGAGTTTGGAGATGGGGAAGATTATTACAAAATTAAACACCTTGCTATAAGAATACATGTTATGTCCTAGCTAATAATGGTATATGATTTTGTCATTTTGGCCCCTAATCTGTAAAACCCCTCATATTAGATGAAAATGGGACTTAAAATTGAGTTTAACCTCATGAGACCAAGAAAGTCCAGATATGGCAATTTTTAGGGGCTTGCTGTGGGGAAAATGGGTAAAAAAATGAACATGGAATTTTGTTATTTAAATCCACTGAACCCTAATCTTCTTGAAGTTAGAGTGCCCAGTTATTTATCGTTTGATTCTATGAAAGTACTCTTCATGTATTCTTAACATGAATACTGATTTTCAAATGTTTTAAGAACCTCATAAACATTCATCGTTGACACTAGAGATGTCCTCATATATTGCAAAAACAAGTTTAGGAATTCCTACTTTATCCACTGAGCCCTCAGCAGGACAATCTTTGCCTTTTAGTCCATGTAGTGCTATTATTTTTCTAAATATGGGGCCAAAAGGAAAATAAAATTTATTTCCCTGGAAAAATCTCAGTTCTCTGGGGTTAGTGTGTAGTAACTTCTGGAATCACATTTTTTTTTATGCTGGTAGCTACTCCTATTACAAATCTTACTAGTTACCCTTGTCCCCATTTCCTTATATCAGAATTCCATATTAACTAAAGAGAAGTTTGCCAGCAAGCATAAAGAATTACAACATTGGGCTTCCCTGAAAAGCCCACCTTCTGAGTGCATGTCTCATTGCACTTTCAGATTGTATCATGAATTTGGTCTCAGTGGGGGGGACTGTCATTGTCAAACATGAAATACAGAGAAATTAGGGGTGCCAGTCATCTAGGAATCACTGTGAGAGGTCAGGGTAGAAGAAATATATTTTTTTGTATCATGGATCAGACTTTAGAACAGATGAAGAAGAGACATAACCCTAGTTCTCTGGGGTTAGGGTGTGGTGGCTCTAGGGAATCATATTTCTCACCCTGGCATCTACTCCTATAACAAACCTCATTAGTCACCCTCATCTCAGTTTTCCTATAATTATATTAGAATTCAGCATTAACCAGAGAGAAGTTTGCCACCAAGAAGAGACAGAACCTTGTGGACCTATTGGGTCAAGCTTTCTAAGACGAAGAAAAGATATTCTATCAACATCCCCCAAAGGACAAATTCAATTACAGACACATTTTTTTAATGAAATCAAACTTATTTGGGGAGAAGAAGAAAATAAATAGGAAAGACATTATTTCTCATATTCTAACTAATATCTCTGACTGGAAAACAATCACATTAAATATAAAATCTATCTTAAAACAATATTAGGGATGTCAAACTACCAAAAGCGAGAACTACATAGTTAAAATAAAAACTGTAGGCACTTTTTAAAATATAATAAGCTGAATCTTTTTCTTTTGATGTAGTCTCATTAAAAGAATTCTGCCTTTAAATCTGTATCTATTTCTCTATCCATCTATCTTTTCAATAGGATCCACAACCTTCCCCACTTGAAGAATTTATATATCATATTTTAAAATTAAACTCTAGCAGCATCAGTATTGGTGAGAGGCTAGACACTTTACACTCTCACTTTCCAAATTAAAAATGAACACGATATACCATCCCAGGGAGTTCTGTGTCTCTCACTTTGGAAATTTTCACAGGGTGAGAGGATGTGAATAACTGCATACCTATTTTCAGGTAATTATAAAAATAACCCCAGCAGTTCAAATATCAGAAAATAAATAAATTGATAAGTGATATATTGATGAATTTACAAAGGAGGTAATCAGGAAGATGACAAATGTAACAATGGCAAGATGCCAATGCCTAAGGCATAATGTTCAAAAGCAAGAAGGATCTGACAGAATCGTACAATCTTGGTGACCCATCCAGTGGCTGCCTGACAATTGGCTTCAGTTTTGGAGCAAAGAGAGAAAGATCAAGGCAGAAATATCAAAATTAAATAAAAACAGGGAGTGCTTTTTTTAAAGGCCCCAAATTCAACAGAAAGCCAGAAACAAATCATCTCGTAATCTTCTGTGAGACTGGCCCTTTGTAGATGAGTGGAATAGCACAGGTGGCTGGATTAAAGAGGTGCCATATCCACTACTACCCCTTTGCTTATCTCAGCTATAAACTAAGGCCCATCTTTGTGATGCTGGGTTGGAAACTCCCAGCACTGGAGTAGCTTCTTTAGCATACTCTTGCTACAACAAAAATGAAAAGAAAAATGATAGGTTTATAATTAATCATCAACCTCTTAGTATGAAGAATTTCATGGATATCCACACCTTAGTATGTTTTATGATATTCAATGGCCAATTATCAGTGCCCTATATGAATGAGGTGCAAAGCAGGAATAGGTTTAAACTCTCTAATCTCTCTTCCTAAAAGATCATATCCAACTCCAAGGTTTAAAATAGTGCATATATATATATATATATATATATATATATATACAAATGACTGTCCAAATTTCTATCTCTGGCTCTGGCATTGCTCATGAGCTCCAGATTTATGTATACAATGGTCTTTTCCTTATTTGACAACTCTATTTGGATATCAAATTTAATATCTCCACCAACCACCTAGTTACTTGGGCAAAATAATACAGAAAACATCCTTTACTTCTATTTTTTTCTGACCTCCATTTCTTCTAGCTGATCATCAAATGCCGTTGGCTTTTCTTCGAAAATATATCTCAAATCTATCTACTTATATGCAACTCCACTGTTACGAACCCCACCCAAGCCATAGATTTTACCTATACCATCGCAAAGCCTCCTAATGTATCCCCCGTTCCCACCGCTGACCTTCTATAATGCATTTTCCACACAGAAGCTAGAATGATTTTTTTTGAAGTAAAATAGATCCTCTCACTCCCATTCTTAAAAATCTTCTAGTGGCTGACCATCATGCCAAGAATAAACTCCAAACTCTAAACCATGTCTGATAATCAGGCCTTTGTTTGATCTATCCATGCTCTTCTTATTTCTATTCCTTGAATATATAAATCTCATTTTCAACTCAGGGCCTATGCACTTGGCCTTCTCTCTGTCTGTAACAGTTAGACCTTTGCAAAGATAGCTCCTTGTCTGTAGGAACTCAGGTAACTGGCCTCTAATCAGAGAGTCTTTTTCTGGCCAACCAAATTTAAATAGTCCTTAGTTACTCTTCATCCCATTTCTACTCTTCATAGCATGCATTACTAACTGACTTTCAAAACATTTCCTATTGCTTTCCTTGTTTTAATTCCTGCTCCAAAATGAGAATATAATCTGCATGAGAGCAAGAACCTGGTTTGCCTCATTCACTGTTGTATCTCCAGAACTAGAGCAGTGCCTTGCATGATGTATACATCCAATGATTGAGTGAAAAATAATAACTTATGACTTCTTTTATCACCTGATTTAATATTATGCCCCCTAATATCATTCTCTATCTTGTCCACTTCTTTGTTTTTCTTCATAATACTTACCACTTCATAGTATTTATCACTGGCTGCAATTATCACATTCACTTATCGTTTTCCTTTTTATTTTTTATTGTGTAGCTCCCCCAAATGAAGTGTAAAGACCATGACAGCAAAGGCCTTGTCTGTCTTGTTTACCATTGAGTGTTCATACCTATATCTAGATGAGTGGTTGGCACAAAGTAAGAGCTAAATAGATATCTAATGGTTAAATGAATAAATATTAATGGAAAAGTTGTGAAAAGAAAAGGTATATACTTTGATTCACTCTCTCAAATAGTTGGGTCCCTGTAATTGAGGTTATGGTAAGGGAGTAGGTATCTGGATAGTATAAAAAGAATATCAGTTGAAATTATGGAGAACACAATTATATCAGGCACTGTTAAAAGTGTTTTACATATATTAACTCAATGTCACGATAACCCTATGAGGGAGGTATTATCGTCAGCTCCATTTTAAAAATTGGGAAACTTAGGCAAAAAGAGATAGGATAAAATGTCCAAGATTGTTTTCCTGCTGTTACTATTACTACTATTAATCTCTCTCTCCCAACTAGTAGGCCAGAATTTGAAGCCAGACTATGTTGAGATATCGCTCTCTTAAATGTTATGCTATAGTGCTTTTAACATGGAACTTGGAACAGGTAAGTTTTCAATAGAAATTTATTGAGAAATGCGTTGATTCTCTATTCTGGGTTGCCTAGGTATAAGCTTACTTTCAGATCCTTGAGGGAGAGAGAAAGTTGGTCTTCACTCTCTCTAGGTCACCTTGAGACTGGAGGGCTCCATGGAAAATATTTTCCTTATCCTCATTTGTTTCACCCTAGACCTCAGGATGCACTTTATTCAGACCATCAGTGAAAAACAATTTGAGATGCTGTTAGTAAAGACTTTTGATAAAGTCATCGTTTTGGCCTATTTTGAGAAATTTTTTATGTGTTCCATATCGCTTATCTTAAAACAAACAAACAAAAAATGTCCCTTTCTCTTAGCACCACCTACTTCAGCTTCCTTCCTGGATGACTTCAGAAGGAGTCCTTCCTTGAGGCGAGCAATCTCTGTATCATTAGCACAAAGTAATCCTTAGTATAATGGGCTTTAATTGCCTTTAATTATTTTATATCTGAATTAACGTACACTGCAGGACATTTAGAACTGTAATAATAAAATATCTTATTATAGAGGTTTATTGAAGTACTAAGCTCAGCTTTAACTTCGGAGAATCACTCTGAGGTCTAACAGTCCTGTAAATCATTCCAATCTCACAGCAGAGGTTGAAGGTGCAATAGGATCTTGAAACAGAAACAAAACATAAACTTTTCAAATTAATTCCTATTAAGGCCTAAGGCTTTATTCTCACTCTCATCCTGCTTGGGTTATGACAAAATTTAAATAGCCAATCCATTCATCAGACACATGGTAAACTACCTTTAAAATTAATAATAAATGAATATTTTTATATTTCCAACATTAAAATAATTGTATTTCGATCCTAAAGTATCCCAGAAGCTAGTTAAAGGAAGGAAATATCAACTTCGTTATTATTAATCCTTAAGTGTTATGTGGACTATTGATCTCAATACTACAGATATTAGTGGAAGATTGATTTTTTTTAATCCAAGGCTAGAATCTACCTCCCTGTAGTCTATATCTCAGTATAATGCTCATTAAAAATGAGGATTTTCAGGTATGGGAAAGATGTTCAAAAGATAATGTCAGTTATGCTACCTAGGTGGGAAGGACAGTTTTTAACCACATTCCAATATTGCCTTATAGTGCATGTCATAATATTCTGTATTTATTTATGCAAACACATACAGTAAAAACGACAAACTTATTGAAACGGGAAAATCCATGTAAATAGACAAACAAGTTTCAGCAGATGGGAAGCACAGAGGAAGGACTTATTTGGAGCTTAGTTCCTGATTATGTGACAGTTGGTTACAATCTCTCAGAAACCTGCTCCTGGGCTGTGTTACCACCACAATGGCTAAAATAGCCCTTGAAGGAGGTAGCATCTACGCCAATCGAAGTACGATCCAGCACCACAGGAAAGTAGCTATAGTTCTAACATCTCTTTTTAAAATGCCACAGATTTTATGTCAGAAAGCCTGAACATGAAACCTCATTTCAGAAGGTAATTTTTTTTTCAAATAGCTGGGGCCAGTAAAAGAGTCTCTGAATAAAAGGTAAACTAAAATTTGCCTGAACTACCTTATAAACGTTATACTAAGCTTTCATTTCATTGCTTTCTCAAGTGGTTTTTCTAAGCGTCCTGAGCCTATATATTGAGCCTTTAGAAATCATAAAGCACTACCACATCAAAATCAATTAAGCACACGTGCTCCTTGTATTTGATGTTTTGATATATACATAGGTATAAAAAACTCATTTTAAAATTCATATTAATTCACATGCTAATAAGCATGATTCCTAAGGCAAAAAAAAAAAAAAACACAAAAACAAATTTAAATTATATAGGTTGACCTTGTGTCTACGGTAACCATCTGTCTCAGCTAGAAAAGGTTTGAGTATAAGTATTTCCACTATACATTATCACAAAAATATAATATTTCAAAACCAACCAACCTTTAGCTAGACTAACCAGGAATAGAAGAGAGAAGAGTAAAATAAATACAATCAGAAATAAAAGAGGAGACATTACAGCTGATAGCACAGAAATGCAAAGGATCATAAAAAGCTACTATAATTATATGCCAATATAATTATATGGCAATAAATTGGATAACCTAAAAGAAACAGATAAATTCTAAGATACATAAAACCTACCAAGACTGAATCATGAAGAAATTAAAAATCTGAACAGACCAATAATGAGTAAAGAGATTGAATAAATAACAAAGAAGTCTCCCATCAAAGAAAAGCCCAGGACCTAGGGCTTCAAGGATGAATTTTAAGAAACATTAAAGAAAAACTAATACCAGTGATTCTCAAATGCTTCCAAAAAACTGAAGTGGAAGAAATATTTCCAAACTCATTTTACAAGGCCAGCATTACTCTGATACCAAAACAAGACAAGGACACAAGAAAGAAAGAAAACTATAGGCCAACATCCCTGATGAATGAATTTAGATGCAAAAATCCTAAACAAAATATTAGAAACTGAATTCAATGACACATCAAAAGAATCATTCATTATGATCAAGTAGAATTGATCCTTGGGATTCAAAGATGGTTCAACAAACACAAATCATTAAATGTGATTCACCACATTAAACAGAATGAAGGATAAAAATCATATGGTCATCTCAACTGATGCAGAGGAAGAATTTGACAAAATTCAATATCTTCTCATGATTAAAAATTCTCAACAGAAAAAAAGATTCTCAACAGATTAGGTATAGAGAGAATGCACCTCAATTATTGGTGCAATAACTGCCATATATGACAAACACTTTGCTAACATCATACTCACTGGTGAAAGGTTGAAGGCTGTTTCTCCAATATCAGGAACAAGACAAGGCTACCCACTCTCACCACTTCTTTTCAACATAGTCCTGGAAGTCCTAGTGAGAGCAATTAGGCATAAGTAAGAAATAAAAGGCATTCTAATAGTTAAGGAAGAAGCAAAATTGTCTCTATTTGCTGCTGATGTGATCTTAATTCAAAAAGTCAAGTAACTCAATACCCTATAACCCTCATCCCATCTTTAAAAAACAAGCAAACAGAAAACAGAGGACTCACATATAAAAGTGAAAAAAATCTATGCCCAGAAACTTGTTGGAATTAAAATTTTATTCCTTATGATGTTAGTTTAAAAAAAGACATTTTGGGAGTAAAATGAGAGCACAGCTCAAGAGAAAAGGTTAGTAGTCTTTGAGGTACCTACATATTTTATTCTGTTAGAACTAAATGTGATAGAATTTAATCCAGAATAATAATGAAGCAGTAGACATTGTCATCAGAAAATCTGTTAATTTCTTAAATAAGGATACATGTTCTAAATTCTTTTATTGCATTCTGATTTTAAAGTCATAAATCCTTAGAACACAGTAACCCTTTATGAGAAACTATTTCTCTTGTTAGTAAGGATGTTCACCCAACTTGTCTCTTATGAGGTTTTGCTTTTTGAGTGGTATAATACTCCACATTTGACAATGAGCCCTAAGATTTTGTGATTTATGGATAATTTTATTGGGAAATATTGCTTGAATGCTGTATTTCTGGGAGAAATAATGCATCAATCAGTCACTTACACTAACAATCTTGTGCACAATTTATAGAATTGATTTCTAATCTACTAATTCACAGATTCTTTGCCAATGGGAGGAGCAAGAGGTTACAGGATTAGTAAATTACTATGTGAGATTGTAGCAGGGGAGGGATATATGTCAGTAATTGTGGGATAAAGCCAAGGAATGGCAAATCTGGGAAAGACATTTAATTGAAAAGGCCAGGATTGAGGGTTGGGATGAGTGAGAAGAGGGATAGTAAAAAATGAGTTAAGAAAGTCAAAAACAGCTCAACTTCATGCCAGTTGTCAAACTATGACCTTGGAAATAGACTTCACAGCATCCATCTGTGCCTCAGAAGAAAGAAGACCTGCCCTTCCAGCTGGAAATGACTCCATCTAAGTTGCTTCTACAACTTCGGGAAATGAAACTATGTACTAACAAGTCTGAATAAAAATGTATTCCTCAAAACGAAGATTAAAAACAGCTGTGATCTCTTTCACAACAATCATTAGACTTCACACACAGATGGAACAGAGATAGAATGATGGACAATCGAATGCTGTATTAGCTCTATCAGATTCTAAATATTGGCTGACTTTCGAAGCTTGCATGAAAATCAACCCAATAGGAGCACTACACATGTTCAATGAATATTAAAGTATATTTGGCAAAAGTATTTAAGTTTATTCTTCTCAAGCTTTTCCTTATTTTCCTAAGATTACTTCCAGTAACTCTATTTTCTCTATGCTGTGAAAAAATGAATCATCTGAAAGGGAAAGACATAGAAATATCATTTTACAGTAAAAAGTATTTACTTTCTCTTCAACCAGCTACCAAGTGGAAAGTTCAGATTTGATGCTAATAGAGAACTGATCTATTAATTCATCTTAATGATTAACTGGACTATATTTTATTTGCCTACTATAAAAAGAAAAATATCTGTGGTATCCAGGAAGAATGAAAGTATCCATGTGTACTGTCTAAGTGGTTTGAGTGACTTTCTTTTGCAAGCTTGTTTGAAGAAGGATCATTTCGAATTGCATCCCAACGCCACCACTAACAATCTACTAATTATTACTGGCACACATGTTTTTCCATTAGGTTGTGATATCTTTCAAAATAATACTTTAAAATGCTTTCTGCATCTGACAGCTAATAAATATGAACAAGAGTCAAGAAAGCTCTGTGTTATTGAAGAGTAGAATCACCAAAATGTAAGGCTCTGCCAGTCAAAACTCCAGGTGTGTGAGTAAAGCAATTGCAGCATAATGATTTTTTGAGTTAGAATTATTTGTCTTCAATCGTGCTTATAAATAATCTTGATTTATTTTTAATGCATTGTAGAAAGAGTGCTTTCCTACTTCATGTCCTGTGGGCATGGTGACATATCACACTGTAGGCTACATTTTCTGGAAGCTGTTGTATTATGTATGGAGGCATAAGAAGAAGGAAAAGGGATTACTATGTGCCATAAATTAGATATGGACTACTTGAATGCACAGGATGGTGCCTTTAAAACATGGCGATACCTTTTTACTCTACATGCCCTGTGCCTTCAGATTCAGAAACATCTATAGTGATTTGTCAGCAATGTGCTTCCTTTGACCAAACAGGTACCTCCTTATTTTTGTAGAGTTGGCCAGACCAGGTTCCTGCCAATGAAATGTTCCAAATACATCTCTGTCACCTCATTTACTGCGCTGAATCAGCACTCTCTGAGAACAGATTTTTCTTGAAAGTTTCTTCAAAATATTACACACTGGAGGGGATACTTTCACAAAGGCTGATTCAGCAAGTGGAGCAAGAGGGGAAGTGAGAGATTTATAGGGTTCTCTCAATGCTGGAAGGAGCCCTGCTAATGAATTAAAGCATGATTATGCAAGTGAGCCTATGTGTGCTGAGCTTCCAGAGAATGAACCTTAGTCTCTTCATTTTGTTTGAAACTAACACTCTCTGTTGCCCCGTCATGTACTCTGCTGCACATAGCACAGGCCCTCCACATTTGCATTTTTTTTTATTTCAGCATGTTATGGGGGTACAGATGATTAGGTTACGTATGATGCCCTTACCCTCCCTCTCCCCCAAGTCTGAGCTTCAAGTGTGTCCATTCCCCCAGAGGTGCACATCGCACTCATTGTTTGTGCATATTCCCATCCCCTTCTCCCCCCTCCCCCTCCCCTGCCCAACATCCAATACATGTTATTCTTATATGTGCACTTAAATGTTGATCAGCTAATACCAGTTTGATGGTGAGTACATGTGGTGCTTGTTTTTCCATTCTTGGGATACCACATTTGCATTTGAATTATACTTTTCACTTTTCATAATGTTTTCACATTTTCCATTTCATTTGTTTTTCTCCATACAGCAGTTAGGTATGCAAGTCAGATATGATTAGGCAAATTTGACAGATAAAGAAAATAAGACAGAGGGAGATTAAATATTTTGTCTAAAATCATGTATATAATTACTGGCAGAGTTGAGTCTAAAAAAAAATCAAGGTTGCTTGACTTCCATTCCAAGAATTTTTCAATGCACATATTGTATACATATATGGACATGCCAATTCTATATGTAGAGAAAGATAGAGATAGATAGATGGATAGGTGGATGGATAGATAAATAGATAGATAGATGCACACACAGAGGCAGGGGCACTTATTTTATGCCAGGAATTTTGTGAGATGCTTTAGATACCTTTATGAATAAATCAGTCTCTGTCCTCAAGGAAGAGTGAGAAAAGACACCTTAAATGCAACACTTGAAATTTCATGCCTGCTATTGACTAGCATATGAGGAAAACACAGTCTTTGATTTTTGTATTTGAATTTTTTAATTTCAAAATATCAAGGGGGTACAAACATTTTAGGTTACATGGATCATTTTTGTAATACTTGAGTCCTGCCTATAGGTGTGCCTATCACCCAAATAGTTTTCATAGTACCCATTAGGTAGGTTTTTTCCCCCTCCCCCCAGTTGATTTCCACTGAGTTTTACTTTCCTCTGTGCACATGTGTGCTCATTGGTTAGTTCCAATTTAATAGTGAGTACATGTGGTGTTTGTTTTTCCATTCTTGAGATACTTCACTTAAGAGAATGGTCTCCACTTCCACCCAGATTTTTGAAAAAGGTATTAATTCGTATTTTTATTGCAGAGTAGTACTCTGTGGGATACATATACCACATTTTATTAATGCATTCATGAACTGATGGGCACTTGGGTTGATTCCATATCTTTGCAATTGTGAGTTGTGCTGCAATAAACATTTGAGTGCAGGTGTCATTTTGATAAAGTGACTTCTTTTCATTTGGGTAAATACTCAGTAGTGAGATTGCTGGATCAAATGGTAGGTTTCCTTTTAGCTCTTTGAGGGATCTCCATACTGTTTTCCATAGATGTACTAATTTGCAGTCCCATTTAGGCATGGATTTTGGTTGTAATGCCAAATTATTTCTAGAGCTACTGAAAAATGTTTCAGTATCTGTCTCTAATTCCTAGTAGTGTTTTAAAAAATCTTAAGATTCCAAACCCTGAAAAATTGTAAAAGTAGAGGGATATGATCACTAATTTTATGTGTCAACTTCACAGGATTAAAAGATGCCTAGAGAGCTGGTAAAGCATTGTTTCTGAGTGTGTCTGTGAGGGTGTTTTCAGAGGAGTTTGGCATGTAAGTCAGTGGACTGAGTAGGAAAGATCTGCCCTCACCAATGTGGGTGGGCACCATTTAATCTGCTGAGGGTCTGGATAGAACAAAAAAGCAGAAGGAAGGTGAATTCTTTCTCTGCCCATCTTTTGGTGCTGGAATACCCTTCTTCTGACCTTGGACATTAGAACTGAGGCTCTCCAGCCTTTGGACTCCAGGATATGCACTACCAATGCCCCCCAGGTTCTCAGGGAGTTCTCGGATTTAGAGTGGCTTCAGATGGAGAGTTACACCATCAGCTTCCCTGGTTATGAGGCCTTCAGACTTGGACTGAGCGTTGCTACTGGCATGCCAGCATCTCCAGCTTGCAGTCTGTCATGGGACTTCTCAGCCTCCATAATTGCGTAATCCACTTTCCCTAATAAATCCCCTTTCATATATCTATATCTATGTTCATACCATCTATATCTATATAATATAGCCCGGTCCAGAATAGTAAGTTGTATGACAAGAAATTTTCCTTAAGCCGCAAATTAAACACAGGAATCTGATTAATTCTGCCCTTCCACCAACAAGTAAATAATCCTCCAGTCCTAACTTGCTCTTAATTTCACAAGTGAAAGTTTTCAATCTTAAAGCAGAGCATATGCCTTCATTTTTAACAGAATCTAATTAGGGAAAACTGAAATTCATTAACTCATTTACAAAATGATTATTATGTATCAATTAAGCCAGGAACTATGCTATGTACTCAGGTCCCTGATCTTATACACTTATAGTATAAGTAGGAAAGGACAGATATTAATAAAATAATCGCAGGCCAACATGAGGTTACAACTGTTCCATGTGCTGTGAAGGAAAGTTACATGTATTGAGTTTATAATAGGCATATTTGACATAGTCACGGGAATCAAGGAGGGTTTCCATGATTAAGTATTTTTTGAGCTAAGAACTGAGGAATAAGGAATTAAAAAGGAAAAGAGTTTAGGGTATAGCATTCCAGGCAGAAGGAGCAGCATGCATGAAAATAATACAAGAAGGCACTTTTGCAGACTGAATTAATAGTCCTTAGTCTGGGTTGAAAAACCAATGAAATAGCAAATGCATCAGGGAAAAATTAGATGTATTTGAGTAAAGATTAGAGGAATTTATGTAGATGCTCCCAATCTTCTTTTGGACAATGTTCACCCTAGAACAACTTCCCTTTCTAAAGGGGTGTGATTTCAACTCCTCATTTTAATCATTTATTCCACTGACCCAAGACAATGGCACAAATGGGAATAAAAAAATATCTTCACTTATCCTGGGGTTAACCCATGCTACATCAATCTCTTTGGCCACTGGGTATTGTCTTTATTGACTGGCAGGTGAAAGGTATTTTTGTTCTAATCAGGAAACAAGTCAAAGAGTCAGACTCTTTGAAGCTGGTGAAATGTCTCACCTTATTCTGAAGAATATGTGCAGTTCATTCTAGGCAAGAGCTAGTCACCATACAATAAAACTAGATCTACACTAAACACAGCCTTACAAGTCATCAAAGCAATTTAAAAGATCAGTTTGATGTTTGAAAGAGAGTCAATACTTATCTCTAGGCTTCACGGTGACACGCTGAGGTAGCAGTTTACTCAGCTTTGAGCCTATGCAGCAGTCTCAGAAAATCAGTAAAATAAAATGAAAAAATGATAAGACTAACAATGAAAGCCACACCAAGGATATAAAAATAAGTGGGTGAAGTGGGAAAATAAGTCTCTACCGAAAGCATAAAGATGTAATGAAAAGATCAACATGAGAAAGCCTTGCCTGCCCCTATCAGCCCAGCTAACCTTTCCAGATGGCCTTCTCTGTTCCCTTTGAGTCACATGGTACATCCTTCCCAGTTTATTTATACTTCACTTATTAAGCCATACTTATTATTTATCACTCCAGTATCTTCTGTCACCAAGGAGATTGTAAAGTCTTCGAGAACAAAAATTATGCTTTCCTTCTATTCTCTTTGCTGTCTTAGGTACTTTGCCTAATTCTATCTATGCACAACTAGGTTCGAAATACTATATGTGTGAGGTGAGAGAATGTGTATTATATTGGAGACCATCCTATTGATTTGGTCAAGGTCAAACAGTAAAGAGTGATGCCTGCATTTTGTACCTTAGTCTGCCTAGCTCCAGTTAGTTCTGGAGTCAAACGAAACCAGCTTCAAATCTTGGTCCTACTATGTATGTAGTTGTATGAATATGGAGAAAACATACACTGATTAATAAAGTGCATACTAAGAGCCAAAAGCTATTCTAAATTTCTATTCTCAATCTTCTCAGCAATCCTAAGAGAAAGGTGCTATTATTATTCCCATATTACAGAAGAGTATATCAAGACAGAGAAAGAGTAAATAAACTATCCAAGATCACATAGTTACTAAGCAGAAGAGCTGAGATACAAACCTAAGGGGTTTAACTCCAAACTCATCTATGTAGCTGATGTCACATCATTAATTGTAGTCAATGTTAATTCAATACCTGCTAGATCAGATACACATGCACCCCCGGAATTGTATGGAAAGTTTTACTCTGAGAGTATTTATTCATGAAGTTTGCTTTCATGAAATTCTCAAAGTTGTCCAAGTCTCCAAAAAATTAAAAGAACACTTACCAGAATGGGGTGGGGAGGAGGATGGGATATAAATTATTTTAGCACATGTTCCCTGCACTCTAAGAGCCCATGATTCACTTGAGGAGCTAAGACGGTCAAAGTGGTAAATATAGCGTAAGATACAAGTCAATACCTGGTCAGTTCTAAACAAGTGACTTAGAGGATGGTAGTTCTGGTTGAGGCAGTAAGGAAAGGCATAGCAGAAGAGACTGTGAGTTGTGTATTGAATAACAAGTGTGATTTCCAGAGGTAGAAAAATGTAATGCAAGCCTTTCAGGCTGCAGGGGTGGGGGATGAAGTGTGGGCAAAGACAATGTCACCCTCTGATGTTGATACAGTGTGTTGAACATCCATGATTTGTTCTTATTATTTCAGCAGAGCTGCTAACTCTACTTTTTACAGTTTCCTGTAGGTGTCCTGGTGACTTAGGGAGGCTGGGCAGAAAGTTTTGCAGAGCGCCTGCTTTAAACTAGTGGTTTCCACTACCTTGCATTCAACCATCCCAAAGCCAAAGTGAAATTAAATTAATTTGACCCTTAAAAATTACATTTGTAATAAGGAGAACTAAAGACCATAAAATGAAGATAGCACAACAAAACAGAAATCAAATTAAGAGGCTGTCCTGAAGACCTTTAAGGTGAGGAGGACCTTTTATGCATTGGGTGTTGTTAAATCATTCAGTTCATTTCACAGTCACTTGCTTTCGATGCAGCCTAGGATAAAATGTACTTCATTGTTCCTGTGCATAATTAATATCATTCTGTAGTCTTCATCAGATAGGTCGCCTCTGAATGTAAAGCAATTGTATTTTTCCTGAATTTCCTCCCATAATGGATCCTCGAAACATAGATGAGGGGACATAAAGGAGTGTCTGAAAAACTATAAGTGCTGTCCTTTAATGAACTTGACCTTACTATCTATTTATTAATTCCTTCATTTATTCATGCATTTTCATTCCCCCATCTATCCATTCATTCAATAAATATCTATTTATCCTTTTATTCAGTTGCTTCAGTGTCTGTTACTGTCAGGCACTGTGCTAGGCACTGGGGATGTGAAGACAAAAAGACGGGTTCTGTCCTTCAGTTGCTCATAGTCAAGTGGGAAAAGCTAGCACATTAACAGATAAACCACTGTGTAATAGATGTGCTACAAATGTAGGATTTTCATTTTTGAAGGGTAGAAGTGTTCCCATTTTAAAAAAACTTTTTGAACATTTTTTCATGTTTGTTAGCCATTGGTCTATCTTCTTTTGAAAAGCTTCTGTTCATGTCCTTTGCCCACTTTTCGGTAGGGTTGTTTCTAATCATCAGGGAAATGCAAATCAAAACCACAATGAGATATCACTTATCCCCAGCGAGAATGGCCTTTATCAAAAAGTCCCAAAACAATAAATGTTGG